>NW_027467156.1:0-75914 GCF_046128005.1 Genypterus blacodes | reverse complement strand
GAGAGAGAGAGAGAGAGGGAGGGAGAGGGAGAGAGAGAGAGAGAGAGAGAGAGAGGGAGGGAGAGGGAGAGAAAGAGAGAGAGAGAGAGAGAGAGAGAGGGAGGGAGAGGGAGAGGGAGAGAGAGAGGGAGAGAGGGAGAGAGGGAGAGAGAGAGAGAGAGAGAGAGAGAGGGAGGGAGAGAGAGGGAGAGAGGGAGAGAGAGAGGGAGAGAGGGAGAGAGGGAGAGAGAGAGAGAGAGAGAGAGAGGGAGGGAGAGAGAGGGAGAGAGGGAGAGAGAGAGGGAGAGAGGGAGAGAGAAAGGATGAGAGAGAGAGGGAGAGAGGAGAGAGAGAGGGAGAGAGGCACCTGGTGATACGAGTAAAGGTGTGTTATGAAGATAAGTTATGCTCTCTCTCTCTCTCTCTCTCTCTCTCTCTCTCTTCTCTCTCTCTCTGTCTCTCTCTCCCTCTCTCTCTCTCTCTCTCTCTCTCTCTCTCTCTCTCTCATTATGTAATTTTCTAACTTCTGAAGCTTTTTGTTTTCCAACCAATATTTTTTTTACCTTTAAGTAAAGAAACTCTCATTTCCTGGTGTGTGAGGTTGTTTTTCTTCCTTGTTGTGGTTTTCAGTGGTGGAAGTTTTCAGATCCTGCTGATTATAAACACTCCACACACACTCCACACACACGTGGAAGCACAGGGAGGAGGAGTTTTTTATTGTTTCCCAGAGATAATGAGATAATTTTTGTCCGAAAAATGTAAAGTAGTTTTCTCAGGATGATGAGATTTGAGCCGTAAACAAAACTAATTTCTTTATATTTGTTTACGGCACAAACATAGACCTTATCGCTGTAATATGAACTGAGCTCATCACTCATCATATCTGCTCACACACACACGTACACGCCTGTATTTGTAATTTGAGTATTCTAACTATTTTTGTACGTTTTGCGTGTTTGTGACTTCACCTCTGTTTGACCTTTACAGCTGCTCTTATGTAAAGCACTTTGAATGACCTCTGCCTATGACCTCATCACGCGCTTTCTATCCCAAACCACACAGAGGGAACAGAAGTACAAAGAAATACACGAGTACAGCGACCTCACAGTACAAGAACCTTAGCTCGCTTACGCACAAATAGCCGATGAATTGGACAGATCTGACAAACTGGCAAGAGGGAAACAACTGGGAGACAAAGGAGGACAGCCAAGAGAGAGAGAGAGAGAGAGAGAGAGAGAGAGAGAGAGAGAGGGAGAGGGAGAGAGAGAGAGAGGGGGAGAGTCAGGGGGAAGTGAACTTCCCCCGATGACGCTCTTGTTCCACGGTGAGATTCCCCCGGCCGGTAGCCTCAAACATCTGGTTCCAGTTAGCAAGCAGCGCTATGACGTGCTTCCTGTGCTGCAGCTCCACGCGGCCGCGGCCACGACACAGCGCTTGCTCGCAACGCCACGACAGCCAAACGCCCTGGAGATAACACACCAACTGTGAGCCCCCCTCCATCACACACAGACACACAGACACTGACAGGATCCAGATGCCGTGGTGGCGGCCTTTGCATTGATACGTATTCACACCTTCATCCGCTTTAGAAGTGACAGAATGTTCCTCAGAGCAGGAAACAAGAAGAAGAGCTGGGAGCGATAACGCACAAACCTGAGCCCCACTAATTATCTGTGACATTCCTAATGCACCTCTGTTTTGCTGCGATCACAAGTTGATATAACAAATTGGCGACCAATACTCAATTTGTGATAGCGTTTTGCTTTAGTAAGCACAACAGCGACTATTTCCAGAGCCGACCTGAGAGAGTTTCACCCTTTCAGCAGCTTTGAGCAGTTTGTTTAGAATGAATAGAGACAGAACTGGGGTGGTTAGCCTGAGCACAAACTCTCCCATACCTCACACCAACTTTAACACACAACACCGGGACTTTGGCACTAATTAATGGGTCACAGATAAGCGGGACCCCAACTCACAAGAGCCGCGGAGACGCTAGCTCCTCTCATCAGTGAAATAAGAGGGTAAACTTTGTTGTAATCCAGCTTTTTTTTCCAGTTTCTTCTTGTGGAAAATGGGCTCAGTTCTGCTCAGACTAGGAAAGGTTTGCTGGCTTTGTTTTGCTTTATTTTGATGTGAAATCGTCCATTTTGGGTCAAAGCAAAGTATCAAACACTTCCTTCTTCCTTCATGTAGTAGAATACGATCCACGATACACACACAACTATGTATGTAAGTGCATTTCTATACTGGAAGTGATAGTTCTTTGGCTCTCTGGTTCTGGTTCTGATTTGAGCTCTAGTAACGAGCCAGACTCTAATCTGTGTGGGATTTATTCAAATTTTACAAGAAAAATGCACATTTTCTGTACTTGTGCAGGCAGGTGTGAGTGTCCCCAGGTGAGGACATCAGGCTCTGCTGCTTTGTGAACACGCTGCACTGTGACACCGGCTGCATGTTATTTTAATGTCTGCTGCTGTTTACATTTTGATCCCGAGCCGCATTCAGACAAGTTGCTGCCAACTCTGTTGACGTGGCAATAAAGTCTTGAATCCTGAGTCTGATAGACAATAATAAGGACGCTCTGAGGCATTCGCTGTATTTCTGACCTGTCACTTTTTGAGAACTACCAGCGCAGCACATCGTGTCACTCACACTGGAGGAAGACGGCAACGATTTCACTGCAGCTACACAGCAAAAAAAAAACCCCGACCGCAAAGAACCTTTTCAGCGAGGTGATTCCCTGTGTGAGGGGAGCGGAAAAAAGGGCGACCCCAGAGCGGAGAAACACCAGCGAGGAGGCAGCGAACACACAAACAGGAGCCCACGCCAGTCCTGCTGCTGCTCTGCACAGGAACACCGTAACCTCGTAGGCCGGCGCCAGAGATTACAGGCGGTGAAAGTGAGAATGAGGGGGAGCGAGGACGCCGAGAAGCAAAAGTGCAACGAGGAGGAGGCAAGGAGACAGGAAGGAGCTTCACAAAAGGCTTTCCTGCGTCGGAGGGACTCCCTGCACCACGCAGCTTGAGAAGAGATCATTCTGTGTAAACACGGCATTCTCTGAAATCACCGCGCGTCTGGAAATTCACTAACCTCATATTCACCCACGTCAATAAAGACACGCCGGCTCCTCTGTTAAATTTACTTCCTCTAACCCAGTAAGCTGCTGAAACTCAGTCTGGACTCTGTCACCGAGAAAACCAAACATGCCGAAAATAAAGGCAGCGGTTTTCATTTCACTCACGAGTCCAGGATAATAGAATAATGTGTAAACGGCTTCTTATTCAATATGAATTTGGGCGAAATATGTTTCCAGGCTCGTAGAAATCCAGCTGTGATTGCTCCCGATCGAAGGGGGGGAGAGGGGGAGGGAGGGAAGCAAACGAGGACAAATGAAAGTTTAAGGAGGCCGTATTGATTGGTTTGGGGGGTCAGGGGGAGGTCATCCTTATCAGAGAATCAACAAACAGCCGCCAGCACCCTGCTCAGCTGAGCCAATCACCTCCTGACCCGGTCTGCCGTTACCATGGCGAATGACCCTCAGAAGCCGTGCAGCTCGCGGCGCCGCGCTGCAGCGGCGACGTGTTGTTACAGAGGCCGGCTACGACATTCATCAGACCTCGTCCAGCCGCCGTAACGTAACGGAATAAAAGGATAATTTTCCCAGTTTTGTTCCTCCGCAGTGCAAATATTTGTAAATATTTGTTCTGGCCGCACACTAACAGATCCCATTCAACAAACCAGACTCACTAAACCAAACACAGCTCCCAACATCTGTCTACATCCAAGCCCCGGATCAGACGGGACTCCAGAGCAAACACACACGTCGTACACACACACACACACACACACACACTCTCTCTCTATATACCTGCAGTGAGGAGGGCGAGCGAGGACGAGCAATGTCATCATTAGCTGCAGCAGGGATAAAGTGATACCAAGTACGAAGTCTTGCCTCGGTCCTCTGTGCTTACAGGATGTCAGGGTCTGACCGGATTGTAAATATTGAGTAGGTTTAATATTTACCATTTCAAACCGTTGCGGCCCCCCCCGCCCACACACACACACATACACACACCCCGACAGGCTGAGTGGATGAGAGGAAGTACAACTCTTCACACAACTCAAACTACAAGGGAATCTGACAAACGCTGATGATCTGACGTGGGCATGGAGGGGTAGGGGGGAACGTATGTGGTCCAAAATAAGGTAAACATGGCGTAGTGTGTACGCGGCTGAAGTTTGTCAGCACCACACTTCTCCATCCCTCTTGTGATCCTCAGTTTCATCTCATTCCTTCCTCGGAAACCTCACATTCCCATAACCTGCGCCTCTCCTCTCTGCTCCTGCCTTCATCCCTGCCTGCCTCTTCTTCATCTCCTTCTTCTTCTCCTCCTCCCCTCAGAGGCAGGCAGGCGGTGGTGGTAACCAGGCCTGCAGCGCTGTGTTCCTATCCTGCAGGAGCCCTCGGGTTCCAACCTGTCAATATCCCGGCCAGCGTCTTTGGCTCTGCTGCGGCTCAGTTAACCTCCTCACCCACAGCCAACGCACGAGCGAAGGGGGGCCGCCGCCCCTCTGCCAGTGCCGAGACTACCACAACCGCACATACACACACACACACACACACACACACAGACACACAGGGCCCCCTCTCACATCCATAAAGGGCAGCACCCTGGCAGTAACGGCTGAGCTGACGACAGTTTTCTCTTCGCTGACTTCGTCGATATTTTAGATGGGCGGGTGGGAGGGAGCAGACGCCGGAGGAAAACCGTTAAAGAAAGCGGCGACGGTCTAAAGTCGACGGCTGGGTGATAAAGATCCTGTCATCTTGTCGTCTGTATCGGTTTCAGGAAGAGGAAGGGTCAGAGGAGGAAGGAGCGTTGGGGTGGTTTATGGGAGTTATGTGTAAAGTCAAGAAGTCAAACAGTTACGGGGGAGGTGTGAGTGTGTGTGTGAGTGTGTGTGTGTTTGTGTTTGTGTCTGTGTGTGAGGTGTACTTATAGGTGAGCGTATGTTATCCACACACACTCACAGGCCGGATCCCCAGAGTGGCAACGAGCGTGTGGCAGCATGTCACCCATCCCGTCTCGCTCACAAGTTGGGAAAAACACACACTCACACACGCACGCGCACACACACACGCACACACACTCTCTGTCTCTGTTCCGTGCCTGACTGCGAGGCACCGCGGCGCTCTACTGGGAGCTCAAGTTACGGCGGAGCGGCGGGACAGACTTTATGGAAGCCTCTCTCCCACACCCACTCCCCCCTCCGCTCGGCTCCGGAGGAGGGATCCGGTTACCGGTTCAGCGCCGGCCAGGCTTGGCGCTGGCGGCAGCTTGTGATCTTGGGTGCCTGTGTGTGTGTGTGTGTCTGCCTCAGTGTGTGTGTGTCTGCCTGGGTGTGTGTGTCTGCCTCTGTGTGTGTGTGTGTGTGTGTGTGTGTGTGTGTGTCTGTGTGTGTGTGTGGGTGTGTGTGTGTGTGTGCGTGTGTGTGTGCTTTATCTCCTCCTCTTTAGGGGGAGCAGCACACCGCCGCCGTCTCCTCCAGATATGTAGGTGTGATTTACTGGAGACGCCTCACACAAACACACACACACACAAATCCACACGCACAAGCACACACACACACACACACACACACACTCTGACCTTTTCCCCTGCAGCTCGAGCGCTGCGTCACACGGTCTGTTGTGTGATAATTAAAAAATAATTCCTTACTTTGGTGACGGCCTAATTGACAGACGGCCGTCACCATGGCGTCCGCTTGTCTCCCGCGTCCCCCGTGCGGCTGCCGGTGCGTGTGACAGAGAGCAGAGATGGCTGCGGCCCATTTGCGGTGAGGAGTTGTGGTGAAGCTGCGCCCACAGGTCAGCGTGGAGGACACGGTGACGGCTGTGCTGCTAGCCTGCCTGCCCGCCTGCTTGCTTGCTTGCTTGCTTGCTCGCTCGCTTGCTAGCCCGGCCTGGACCGTCTCTCATGAATAATGCATGGAGACATCTGCCACCCCTGAATTATAGATCTGTGGCGGCCCGGCATATGGGAGCAGCACAGCCAGCGCTAATGGCTAACTCCCCGTGACAAAGTACGGGTTGGAAACACGTGCGCGGCCCTCGGGTCAGGCTGGGCGCGTGCGTGTGTGTGTGTGCGCGTGTGTTCGTGTGTGTGTGTAACCCTTCAGTCATGTTGTGCGAGGTGGATTGTAAACACGCACGTTTCCATCAGACTCTTTTTATGCTAATTTCAACATATCAAATCGAAAAACGCTGGAGGGAAACGGAAAATATCGAATACATTTTTTCAAAATGCTAAGAAAAAAAAAAAAAAGTTTGGACCCTCGCATTTCGGCTGGGATTTAAACTCTAAACCTCCTATATGAGGAAAACAAAACAATAACGCTGCGCGGAAACCGGAAGCAGAATTCCTGCACTGACCAGGAAGTGAAGCGTACGAAGCTGCGTTACACTCAGGCTGCACGGTGGGGCTGGTGGTCAAATTATAAAACATTCATTTACATTGGCGATTAGATTTTTGTTACAAATTTTCTACTTTTCCTTGTACACTTTTGCATGTTTTTGGAATTTTCACTGGAATTTTGTTGAAAACATGGAAAAGTAGCAAACGTGTTCCTGAAGGTGAGCGAACAACTCTGACTGGAACCTGAAGCTCGACTATAAACAAGAATCCGTGACAACAGGCAGGCGTCCACTCCCTGCCGGCATGTGTTTGAGCAAGGCACCGGCCCTCTCCAGAGACGCAGTTCTCCGGCTGATGCTGCACTCTCACTTCAGAGGGAGAAGAAGAAGAAAAAACCGCGTTGAGAGAATTTCCATATCGGGATCAATACAGAGCTGGATGTCACTATTAATATTACAGCGCATGGCGTGCCTCCTCTGCGCCAACAATCGGTCTGAAGCGGTGGATGGAGCTTTAAAGACCTCAGGAATGGTGCGTCTGCCGAGTGATGGCTAATGTATCGGAGCCTTTTATGTAGCCGTCCCCCTGCTGGAGTGCAGTCTGCTTGAATATTCTATACTCTGTGGTTACAAAGTCCTGCTTTTTAAAAGGAGCGCGAGAGGGACAGGCAGGCGGGCGGGCGGGAGAGGGGGGAGGGGAGGAGAGAGAGGGGGGCCGGGGGGACGGGGGCGGATTTTCTTCCGGCCCAGTCGAGCAGGAGGCCCGGTCGGCTGGGGACGGCTTGGATCTCTCAGCTTTTCTCTCCAGGATTATCCTCTTATCAGCGCGGCAAAAGCCAAAGCTAAGAAGCGGCGGTAATTAGCCTATCTTTAATTAACGAAGTTCCTCGCTCCAGAACCACCCACGGTCCGTGTAGCCCCCCCCCCCCCCTCGTCCCCCCTGACCCCCCCTCGCCCGCCCAAAAAGCTTGGGAGGCTGTCGGCGCGGCGCAAAAGACGAGCAGGCTTAATCTTGTTTTTGTCGGCGGAAGCGAGAGAGGGAGCGGACGTGTGGAAAAGGGCAAAGGTCACCTCGAAATAGTCGGGGAGTTGCACCATGCAGAACATCCCTCACACACACACACACACACACACAAACACACGCACACACACAAGCCTTCCACACCGCAGGTTTCAAAGGGAATCCTACCGCCCACCACTGTTCCACTTTGTTGTGTATGTGCGCTTGTGAAGTGTGTGTGTGTGTGTGTGTGTGTGTGTGTGTGTGTGTGTGTGTGTGTGCATTCGAGTGCACTTTTACTATATGCAGAACGATTACTGCACTCAAATTATGCTGCTGCTGCTGCTGCTGCCACACACACACACACACACACACACATATTTCCATGCTCACTGAAGCCTCCTCTGAATGTACAACGGAAACATGCGTAGGTGAAGAAGAGGAGAGGAATCACATAAACCAGAGCTTTGACTGAGGTGAGGCGGTCGCAGGCTCGTGAATCCTCGCCACCTTTCAGAGGGGACCATCCTGAGCAGAGCCTCAATCCGGCCAATCAGAGGGCCTGGTTTTGAATTAGAACAGCCAATCAAGTCCGTCAGGGTCTATGAACGCAAACATGGCGACCTTAAGCAAGCGAACCCCTGCTGCTAGAAGGCTGAGGTCTCTGGTCCAGATCTTTGTTGGTGAGAGACACACACACACAAAGTCATACACAGATCAACGGAGAGGACAAACCATTGAGCAAGGCAGCACGAAGGTTCAAAATGTGCTTGAGCCACACAAACTCCCACATGCATACATTCATACAGCTTCATCATCATCATCATCATCATCATCATCATCATCATCATCATCATCAGCAGTCTGTCCTGTCAGATTCGGACAAACATACACTACCACATACTTGGCGCACACACACACACACACACACACACACACATACACACACACACACACACATGGCACCACTGGTCCGCTAATTATCTTGCAAATAGAATCAGAGGCGTCTGGGTCATCTGAAGGGGAAGCAGAGCGCGATGACGGCTGCAGATGAAAAGAGAAAGGGGGAGACGGAGACAGAGAGGGAGGACGCCAGTGGTGCCCCGGCCCGACTCGGCCTTGGCACCGCCGTGCGAGGGGGGGGGGGGGGGGGGAGGGGCGACGGCCCCAGCATGCATACATTAGCGGTGCTTAGGCGCACTAATTGCTTCTCACTTAGACAAATCTCCTGCAAATCACGGCTGTGCCGCGAGCGCTGCCCGAGCCCCCGGGGAAGGAGAGACGGCAGGCAGGCGGACGGAGCAAAGAGGCAGAGGAGGAGGATGAGGAAGGAGGAGGAGGAGGAGGGGGGCAGCGAGTGGAGCGTGTGTACCAGAGGCGCCTCAGAGCAGGATGGAGGAGGAAGAAGAGACGGGAGAGGAGGGGAGGGGAGGGGGGGGGCACTCCCATGAGAATGGAGTGAAACGGAGAGAGAGAGAGAGAGAGAGAGAGAGAGAGAGAGAAAAGCTTCAACACTTCAAGTCTCTCTCACTCTCTGCTCATCCGTAGTCCAGGCTGAGTGCCCCCCCAACCTCTTACACCCCTAACCCTTAGAAGCCCCACCGCCGCTCCGCTCCTCCATCCCTTCCCCCCCTCCCCCCCCCTTTCCACCAGCCCTCAGATCTCTGCTCTGCCCCCTCGCTCGCCCCTCCTTTTCTCTCGCCGTCTCTCCGTCTCTCTCTCTCTCTCCCTCCCTCCCTCCCTCTCCATCGCGCTACAGAAAAGTGGAGGAAAGATGAAACTCTACAAAGAGGGAGGGAGAAAAAAAAAATCAATAACACAGATGGATAGCTGGATAACAGGGTCCGGCATGCTTTGGCGGTGAGGCAATCCAGAGGGTGCCCACACAACTTCCACACAGGCGGAGAGACGGGCGAAAACAAGGCGCTGGGAAGAGGGTGGTGATCAGCCTGAGGAAGCAATATCACCCTGAACACACACAGGCGCTCACCGCTCACACACACACACACACACACTAGAACCTATAGCTGCGCGCACACACACACACACCTGAGGGTATGCAAAGAGAGCGCAAACGATAAACAAACACAAGTGCGCTCGTTAGGCGAATACACCATCGCCCACAGACGCTCGCACCTCGGCCTCTGCTTCATCAGGTAACCGGAGGTGAGAGAAAACGTCTTTAACGATAACAATAATAAAAGATCAATATTACTGCAGGGTCGGCAGGTTTTCTTCTACAGGGGTTATTTGATATATCGGGCGCCTGGAGGTAATATTTCTGCTGTGTGAAGGTGTGTGTGTGTGTGTGTGTGTGTGTGTGGTGTCAGAGGTGCCAGAGGGCCTCGTCCAGAGCAAGGTATACGCTCGCCGTATATACAGCACAGACGCCAGAGCTGCACCTCAGTATTCACTTTCACCGCTCGGCCTGTTTTATTACCGCGCTTTGACGTTTTTAAGTGTCCAACGTCACCGAGACCCCCAATGCCGCTGATGGATCACTGGTCGTTGGTTCTAATCCCGCAGAGGTTGAACTGCGAATGATGAAGTGCGTAAAGTGGCGAGTAAAGGGTGGAGACGCCGTGAGCCGCCATCGGACCTCAAAAGCGACGAAATTAGACGAGGGAGAGGAGAAGGCGGTGCAGCGCTACGACAAACTGCAGGTCCCGTTTACCACAAAGACGCAATGAACAACTCAGCCTCTAGAGGGCGCCACTGTGAGCCCGTCAGTCCCCTCGTCCCTGGCTGAACAAATGGTTCACATCCACATAAGTTTGAAGATATTTTACTCCTATTATAATTCTTGACCTTCTCTCTGTATTTCCCTGCATTTTTTGAATATTTTGTGCTTTTTTCCCCAGGAACACGTTCTATATTCTCCTGAAACTTTCCCTTGTCTCTTTCTCTACGCCGTTGTCTTGAGCGCTACGGCGTCTTGCTTCACAGCTCGCATTCTCCGTCCACAAAAACAAACCATAATGGCCACAACCGGGGTTTCTCCTGAAATGGCTGCATGGCTGTCCAACTTCTGTCACAGTCATTTGGGTGTTTCTCTTTGATATTCACACACGCTACGAACAGCAGCAACCGGCGTTTGCCTGCAAGTCTGAATGCTTATGCGGACGTTGTTACAGCTTTGGAGAGCGTCTGAAGAGTCGGGGACGTTAAGTACTGCAAACTCCAGCCTGATACTTCCTGGTACATCAAAAAAAAAAACTAGCAGAAGAAGAGCGGGGGGTACGAAGTGCAGCAGAGGAAGCTAAACTTTAATGAGGTTCCTGCGGTGTAAACGCAGGTAAAGACCCTGAGCTGCTGAGAAGTGAAGGGTTTCTGAAACTTTCATGATGGGGGAAAAAAAAGGGTCTGGTTGCTCACGACAACCGACTGGAACCAGAGATGGTGCAGGGAATCGATTTATGCTGGAACTTTAAATCTTTCTATCGGAGAATAACTTTGAAATATACTGCAACGTTTCTCTTTCCATGGCAAATTCCAAACATTCCAGGTTTATTCCAATATATTCAGGGTTATTTCAGAATTTTAAGGATTATTCTCAATTCCTGATCTTTTAAAATGAAACTATTTACTACGATTATTGCCAAACTTTGCCATGATCCACTCTGACTTTTCCACAATTATTCCTGGATATTCAGTGTCGGTTGAGATTCCAAACGTTTCACTTGTTGCAGACTTTTTAGGGTTAATGAATTGGACTGAGAAAGGAAGCCATGTTGGCGTCCATATTTCTTTCATATTTGATAAACAGTAACAGTAAAAGCTATTCAACAACTTATTCAACATAATTATCGGTTCTATTTTCCATTTCTGACATTGCCACAAAATAACAAAACTTGGAAGCAGACTTATTAGATGTAACTTTGCTTTTGTCATTGAGTAGAAATGTGAATTACTGCGTCTGTCGCCTCTGGTGTTGACGTCACTGCAAGTCATCTTCAAATCAAAACCACGTTTCCCATAAATCCAGCTGCTTCCTGTCACAGCGAGGATCAAGGATTTCCCCTTTTTGGTTTGAATGGAGAAGATTCAACATTTCAGATCAGATCATTTGCTTCTGTTGTTCTCTGCCCTAAATCGATTTCACTCACAGTTTAAACCACAGCAGCTGTGAGATGTTCTCAGTCTTCTGTGTGGTCTTGTTTATTTCTTGGTAATTATGCAAATGAATCAGTCTCCATGTAGAAATGCTCGATCCACTGTCTGACATGTTGCATATACGTTGATAGTAAGACTTGCAGTGATTCATAAAGCTCACAAATACGAATAAATAAATGAATAAAAAGTGTCATACCTTATGGGAACCATGGCGATGTCGGTGCGTGTGTGTGTTTCTTGGTGTGGGGTCATGTGTAATGCAGATCTGCGCGGTCTTTCCTCCCACTGGCACCAGGGCAGATTTGGTGTGATGCTTAGGGCGACTGTGGGAGAGGTGAAAGGGCAAAGACTTCATTGTAATGAATGTTAAATATGACCCCCATTCACCCGGCACATATACACACAAACACGCAAACACACACACACATTCCATCCCACTCCTTCCTTCTTCTGCAGTCAAATCTTTGTGGAAATTACTATAATCCTCTCTTGGGCATGTTGCTGACATTTTCTGATTAAAAAAAGTGCCATTATGAGGTTGCCATAGAAGCAGCACACGTCTTGAAAGCCTATGGCAGCTTTCTACCATCCACATGTCAAAAAATGTGATTTCTGTGTAAGTGTGAACACAATTGACACTGTTTGAGCAGTCATTTTCACTTTTTATACTTCAAAATACTACCTTTAAGCGACCCTTTAAGGTTGAGGATGAGTGACTAATGAGTCAGTGGCTGGTTCATACGACTGAATTTAGCTTCCTGAGTACAAAGTCTACATCTTGACCTTTCTGCAAAGTCTGAAATCTATAAACAAGGTCTGCTACGTATGTTTATAGACTCAATCATGGGTCAAACCTTTTAAAACGTGTTTGTAACGCTTTCATCAGCAGGACATAGAGACCTCACAACTTTGTGTTTTTATTTTGCTTTTGCGCTTGTTATCATTTTAATGAGGTGTGTGTGTGTGTGTGTGTGTGTGTGTGTGTGTGTGTGTGTGTGTGTGTGTAGCACGCAACCTGGAGCAATTTGGATTTAGAAACGCGTGTGACAAAACACGTTACCATTATTTTCATTATCATTAATTTCATTTCACTTCATTTTTTTGAAGCGGTATTCATTTTTCTTCACCTGATATTTTTTTATTAAGATTATAATCATCTATTACATATATTATTGTCCAGTTTATCTGGTTTATCAGTTTATTTGCTAATTCATACCTCATATTTCCAGGTGTGTTGTTGAAACACATTTTCTAAGATGGTGTGTCTCTAGCGCCACCTAGTGCCTACTGTGACTCCAGAGCAGTTCCTCTCTGTATCAGCGCTACTCTGAGGTTCAACAAGTCCCATCGCCACCATGTATAATGTCTTAGTTGACAGCGCCATCTCGTGGACAAAAGAAGAAACACGACCCAGTGTGAAGTGATACAGGGAATAATATGAAAACAAGGTTCACGTTAGGGGTGTTGTACATTATAGAGTGACCATGTCATCCGGTGACTGTAGCCGGATGAGGCAGATATCGAAAACAGTATTTAATAGTATTTATGTATGTATTAATACTCCTTCCTGTATTATGCTTGTGAACTGTATCCATTTATATCCGCTGATAATTGTACTTAGCAATGAAAATATAAAAGATAAACAAAAAAAACGGATTTGGTGTCCCGACGACCGCCTGATTGTTTTGTTTTTCATAACATTTTCGAAAATTCCTTTATTGCTGATAACATTAAAATAAATTCCACATGATATTCGGCCTTCCTCGGTGTGTTTAACAGCACCGACAGCAAAATGAATAATAATAATAATAATTAAAATGTGTCTGTAATAGCGACTACTGTTAGCAAACTCTCAAGTGGGCTTGAGTGTGAGGACTAGAAAGCGTTAGTGAGCGAAGCAATACTTCCGGTTCGTATTCAATCTAAAGGCTGTACGGAGGTCATTAAAGATTTTTAATGTCCGAGAACCCCACTGTAGTACAAATGTTGTTCCTGAAAATTTTCATAAAATATGTCTTTTCTCCCTTCAGTTTTAAACGAGCAAATCTTTTCGTTCTTAACATGAAGGTAGATGGTGTGTTTTCTGCTCTTACTCTGAAAGGTCCCAGTTACTTTACCTAGTCGCATTTGCTCTGTTTGTTAGTTTTCGCGTGCATACAATGTTACAAACTCTGTTCACAATGCTCAGCTGGTAACATGCTGCTGTTTCTGTGTGTAATTTAACATTTAGTAATCTCAACATGTACTGGTAAATAAAAAAAAAAGATAATTAGTTAAGTACCATAAAATCAAAATTGGAATGAGTAATACAATGTGGTAACTTTAGTTCAGTCCTAGTTCCTGGTCCGGTTCTGGCCATAAGAGAAGGTGGTCTGACGGTTTTTGCCTTATTATTGATGTCTTTTAGGAGTTTTCGCTCATAATTTAAAGCATTTATGGGTTTTCTGTTATTTAAAGATGTTTATTTATAGATTGTTTTTTGTTAAGGGGGTTTCTTTATAGTTCAAGTGTTCACATCATAATGTAAGGTTCTAGTGCGAGTTTGGAGCAATGTCGACAATTTGACCTTCATTCTTTTTCAAATTGCCCATATCTAGGAGCTAGAGAGCTAAAATGTCATAACAGTGCCCTCCAGAGGCTGTGTGTGAATTTTTAGCTCTCAGTCTCTCTCAATCCAACAAAACCATCTATCTGTGATCACTGGAAGCAACACCTTTAACACCTTTAACACACGTTCAATAAAAATCACAAAAAGTCAAATCAAATAGATACATAGAGAACTGTATTATACATCCTCAGTTGACCCTCAAATGTTATAAAATGTGTATGTTTAGTGAGAAACCAAACTTACTGGTCTTGTGTATAATAAAACATATTTGTACACATATATGTTTTTGAAGTACCTTCCCATGTACCTACCTCTCCTTTTGCAGCCCTGCATGTACTCCCTCAGTGTGGAGTAAGTGGTGTGCAGAGCGAGCAGCTTCCTGAGTGACACACAGGGGCTCTGTGTCTGGCCTGTGCGGGGGCGAGACTCTAGCAGACAGAGCGAGTGTGACGGCTCGGCTCGGCCAAGTTCCCCCTCAAATCAGAGAGAGCAGATCTGTGCGTGAGAGTGCAGCGCTCGTCAGTGCTCGGGGCTGCACCCTGAGCTATAGGTGCGCTGCCAACTACAATATCCTGCAAATGTGCACCCAAACATACACTTTAGCTACAGCTCCACTATTAGTCTGACCAGAATGACTCAGGCCTTTATCGTGAGCTGGTTTAGCATTCAAGTGCTCATCAGAAGGAACAACCAGAAAACAGTATAGTATAAACATGAAGGAGGATAATTTTGGAACAGTGCTTTTGTAGGAGATTTGGTATTTCCCATAGTCAAAGCAAATCAACAAACAAATCAACAGTAGATTGAATCAATAGATTATTAGCCAGATTATTCAGGGAGCTAATGAACATGTGAAGGCCTAAATACCTCCGTTACTCACAGTCAGAGCTTTTGAAATATTTAGTGGCACTTTCAGAATCCATACATCCTATATTATATATTAATTAAAGTAAATTTTACTCAGCTAGTGAGGTACCTAGCAGTTAGCCAAAGCTGTACTAGCAGCTGAACTCGTCAGTGAACTCAAGATGTTGGAGAGAGGAGGAAAAGATCTTAGAAGAGAGAGAGAGATGTCATGAAATATTAAGGGCGAGTGAGCATGGATGTGTGAGTGTGTGTGTGTGTGTGTGTGTGTGTGTTCTCAATCCTTGCCAAGCTACGCTACCACAGGTTAACAGGGGGTTAATGCACATAGCTTCATCTGTAATTCTGTGTGTAATATTCTTATATTTATTGAATGTGTGCCAAAGTGTGGGAATTTCAATTTATTTAACTATTTATTATTGGCAATATTTCATACGCACGCAGTGTGTACTCGACTTGAACTGTTTGAAACATATTGAAATGTCTCTCTCTGTTCTAATCTCTGTTTCTATCCTAGACGTCCGGTTTATTTACTCTGACGTCCTCATATGAGTACTGCACTTATCCTCCTGATATGCAGCGGATAAGGAAACCTGAAGCTGGACTTGTAGAGCCCAACTAATGATCTGTGGGCCGGGAGAGGGACCTGTGGGTGCGTCTAGGGGGTTGGGATCTAATTGGTACTCTTCAGCCGGCTCCACCTGGGTCTCACAGGGGCTGCAGACGTGTGAGGAAAGGTACATCTCTGCTAAATGTTCTTCTTCTTTTGCTGTAAGAACAAAGGGTCGCGCTGAGAGACCAGAGTCAAGGTCGGCCATGATGAGACTGACGAGCCGGGCTGGAGGAGATTACTCATGATGAAGTCTGTTCGCCCACTGGCCTCTCCTTTCTCTTTGTGCTTCCCTCTCTTATCTCCCGCTCAGAATGTCAAGTGTTTACCGTCTTATTTCGCTCCGTCACCCCAGAGTCATTTCGTCTGAATAAGCCGCCGAGGACAGACGAGGGGACGCAGCCGGGAGCCAGAGACCGATTTTACTACACTACCTTCACTCGCACACTCTCAGCACAATGTCGTTACTCGTGAAGACAGTGAGCAAACTGGCCACACTTCACTCCCACACAGACAGTCATGGAGCTGTTTCTGTCAGCAGTGAGTGGGAAAACATGGCACCACAGCGTGTTTGCTAACAGTTAGGAAACCCAGCAAAATACACAGGCACACACACTCACGCACACACATTGCACAAACACACCCTTATCACTGTTTACACATACTGACTGTTGAGGCTCATATATGCACGGGGCAACTGTGCAAACTGTAATAAAACTTCCAGCCGCCCGTGTGCGTCCACGCCGGCTGCTGAGGAGCGAGCAGATTGCGTGGGACTGACGAATGTTATAGAAAAGCAGTTGCTGCAATCTGTCAGCTTTGGTTTACTGTAACGGAAAGCAGAATAGTAATAGAAATGGACTTGTGGGTCTCATATTCTCCCGAGTTAATTCGCTTTTGGAGAGCCAATATCAGCAGCAGGCAGCGGCGGAGCACTTGGCCAAATCAAATACAGGATTGTTTCAAGTGTTACCCGGCCGCTGATGCAATTTAAAAGTCTGTGTACATCAAATGGTTCTGTAAATTGCTCTGTAATATTAGAATAACCCGACACAAACACTCTCCATAGTTACTCTGCGTACACTGTCGGACTCGAGCTGCACCCTCTTTGTTTCTGATCTGACCTTTCACCTTTCACCTCAGAGGAGCTGGGGGTTCAGATCTCAGTCCAGCTTCCTTCAGTGACGCAGAGACAGAAAGCACACAGACGGGTCATCAAGAACTAACTCAGCCTTTTCCTTCCTTGGGAAAAGAAATCATAAATATAATATCACATGTGTATTAATGCAATCAGCTGGAGCCGAACTACGCCTGTTTGCACTCTTCGACAATAAAAACCATTCATGTCTATTTACACAGTTTCCACTAGAGGACTCTGTGCACCAGTTTCTGTCCAAGCAGCCAGCTGAAGCACATTAAAAGCAGATGTTCTGGAGAGGTTACAGCTCCCCTGAAGAGGGCGGCCGAGTCCAGAGCCTCCAGATCACAAGACTACTGAACAACCGTCACACAGAGGAAACACGCAACCCCAACACAAACTCTTTCTAAAAGTGAGAGGGGGGGGAGGGAAATCCAGACTATTATATTTGTTGAAGCAAATCAAATGAGGTGATCGAAGGCAGGCTGTAAAAGTGTTGAACGGTCGAGTGCAGCTCCTGTGGTCGCGCCGCGTTTGGGTCCCGGGCGGTTTTTCTACAGGCCGCGTGGTGCGTTCACTGCTCTTTGTTCTTAACCAGAGCATATGTGCCACAAGCCCGCACTGCTTCTCCTCAACAGCTGCTAAACCCATTAAATCTGCAGCCAGCCACCGGAGTGGAGGGTTCAGAGGGAGGAGGGGGGAGGGCAGGGGAGGGGACGGGGGACTCTACTAAACCGTGCACTGTTCCACTATAACCCCGGGGGCTGAGAGAGAGAGAGAGAGAGAGAGGGAGAGAGAGAGAGAGGTCCACCGTGAAGACTGATGGTCGGGGGGAGCGGCGCTTCCTGCTTCGTGTTTGCAAAGAGATTTCTGCTTTAATCACACGCTAGAATATCATTTATGAAGGCTGGTACATACAGACTGTATATGTACGGTTTGTTGATCATCTGTGCCGTATGGTGATAGAGTTTCCACTCAGTGAAATGGAGTCGGTGAACTCTTCCAGGCGCTTTTAAAGGAGAATTTATGAGCCGCCTGGTGATTATCCAGCGTCCATTCTGCATCGTTTAGTGAGCCGCCCTGTCTGTTTGCTCTGCAGGCCGCTGCCTCGGGCGCCGGCGCTCAATGGCTCCCAGTGCTTCTATTTGCTGTGCAGGAGGATCACAACACCATTCATTTTCAGGCTCCACATCACCTCATTAAACTGACCCGTCCCTCTGCGCAGCATTAAAACACGCTTCTCTGAAGACCTTCCTTTGTTGGGAAGAAAATATATGAACCTCTTCCACTCCGTCTCATTTCCAGGCTCGGAGAACTGGCCGGGCTCGCTTGGCACCTCCGTCTCCAGAGGGCCTTGGTTTGAGCAGAACCTCGCTGCTCTCTGCTGGTGGAAAACCTCCGCAGCCCAGCGATGAACCGCAGGCTGTGATTAGCAGATCACCACGGCGACCACAGGGGATGTGATACTCAAATCAATGCTGAGTTCAAACGCAGGATCACAACGCTGGAAGAGGATGAGGTCGTCAAATGATTACCCGACATGAACCCTTAATACCTCCAACAAGGAGGATATGTTTTTGTGTGTGTTAGCAAGATAAGTCAAAAGGTTAAAGACAAACTTCCCTGAGCTGTTATGCAGAGGAGGAACGCTGGGTGAGGAATGTTGTCGGAGTTGAGGCGGATCCAGATTGCGGTTTTAAAATTATGCTGCGTTCAGGCGCTGATCGGAATAAACGCCCAAAACACACCAAGTATAAACATGGAAGATGGTAGGAATTCTGCCGTGACACCAAACAGCTCCAGAGCTCCATGCAGAACAGTTCAGCTGTTATTGATTATTGATTTCCATTAACAGCTCCTAAAGTCACACAAATAGAGACATTCAAGTTACTATGGAGACGCTTTCATGGTCAAAGAGTCTCAACCAAAGAGAAAACATGCAGGGAGCAGCAAACATTTCTTCATATATTTTTATGAGTAAATTAAAGTCAAATTTAATCTGTGTGACCATTTAATGATGCCGCTGACCTGCAGGGTGTTACAGCTCCCATGATGCACCTCTGCTCCTCTGGAATAATGATGCTGGAATCTGAATTATTCCCATCTGGATTATATTTTCCTTTCCTTTCGTATAGATGCATACAGGCAACATGGTTATGGACGGTTTCTTGATTTATTTTGGATGATTAATTTAAAATGTAAAGATTATAATCCCAAACATTTAGGGATTAAGGGGTTAAGAGCATAAAATCCAGATTTCTGAGCTTTATTTTGCAGCATTCATGGATTTATGGCTTGTCATCAGTGTATCTTGTCCTATTCTGCAGGCTTCATATTAATTCATTCAAACAGAATAGAGAGAAAGCAGCAGCGACATGCTGATTTGGTTCATAAGCCATTTTATCCCACAGTCTTATTATCTTGTGAAATGAAGCAGAAAACGTGTGTTACAGGAAAGGCAAAGGGTCTGAGTGTAAAATATGTGATGTCTGTGCTGCAGCAGAGGCTCCATTACAGCTGAGTCCTCCCAGAGATGCTATTTTCATCCAAGATAAATTGTTCTCTGGAGCAGGGACAAATATTGTGCTCCCCTCCTCCTTTGATAACCAAGGTGAACGAGGAGGCCTGGAGCAGCATGCATTTAAACATCTTCTTTGGCCATCTCCTCCGTGGTTCTTGTCCTCGGGGCCTTGAAGAGTGCCTCTACCCGCCCGGCGGTGAGTTTATCGGCGAGCAGCCCGCAGTGGCACAGCGTCTTCCTCCATGGACTCCAACTGAAGATTTATTACACGGTGGAGGTGAGGGAGAAAACAAAGGCCGATCCATCTGCGTCAGGGCGAGTGGACAGCCCCACAGCGCGGCGGGTGAATGCTCTGGCACCACCATCTATCACGGGTAGGACCATTACACAAACACAAGGTCAGGGTGCTTCCTGTCTCTGCCGACCCCCCAGCCACAGCAAAGGGCCCAGAGTGAACCTTTTAGCCCCAGAAACACCTTTACCTTCCTCAGCCCCGTCCTTAAACAAAGAGAGAGGGAGTTAAACCATCAGGGTGGCGCAGGGAAGCCGACGCTGGGTTAGTCCAAGATAGCAGGCAGTGACAGCGGGCTATCAGTCGCGGCCCACAGACTGATGATAGCTGAGGAAATTGCTGAGGAGTAGAAGCCATTTACTGGCTGTGATTTATTTAGCTTTGGCTCTGTTGCTACCCTGAGACAGGCAGGCTTTATGAAGCTGCCACAGGCTGGATGACAGGCCGGGGTCGAGCCGGGGTTATCTGCACGCGGTGAGGCGGTGTAGAGCCTCTGACCTGCAGCCCACCGGGTCAGACACTTAATGATGATAATGGTAATGAATCACCAAATTACACCTGGCAACGCTGACAGGGAAATTAATAATTAAATATGAGGACAAAATGACAAAAGAAGGGAGGAGGGCAACGGCTTTAAAAATAGAAATTCATTATGAAAGGATTGAGTCAGGATTCTGCTGAGATCTTTGGTTGTAGGAAAACAAAAGGGAGCGTTGGAGATTCCCAAAGGGCGGAATGTTACGTCATTAGATTCCTTAATAAATATAAAATTTCCAAAACAGCTAGTTTGCAGCAGAGCCAGATTAGCTCTACACACTCGTAAAAATGGGTTACAGGCGACGCTTTCTATCGTGTTTAACTGACTTCACTGCTCTGGCCCAAGTCAACATCAAAGCAGGAAACTGAAAAATGAAGTCGATAAACCTGACGGAAAACTTTGCTATATTATTTTGGCATTTTATTATTAGAAAACATAGAGATGTTGTGAAAATTGGAATAAGCTGGGAATTATACTAAAACCTGTATCAGTGAGGAGAAATGGTGAGAAATTGAAAAGAAAACGCCTAAAAGTAAACACGGCGTAGTGGGCGTGGCCTCAGGCTTCAGGCTTTGACCGTAAACTTAGACACACACACATGTAGTAAAAGCAGAGACGCTTTTGACTCAAACTGAAGTGGAAGTTTCTGGTGTTTACACAGGTGAGCTGGGGCTCAGGAGTGACCTCTGGTGGACAGGTGGAGAAGTGCAGTCTTATTAGTGAGGCATTTCCTCTCATTTTCATGATGTAGAACAGTGTCAAAGTCAAAACAACCTGTTATGATTGACATTTGATGCAGTGACGCCCCTTGTGGTAAGAAGTGGTATTTTTTTGTACTGAAAGGATTTTGTCCGACTTCAGTAGGGGGCGCCACAGAGCACTGAAGCTATGAAGTCCTACTAAGATGTAGAGAGGATTTCAGGAAATTCTAAACCAAGAGCAGAAGCAGCTAAACACCAACATCCAGACTGTTTAGATTGAGTCTTGGTTCCTCTCCAGAGTCTTCAGAGTCTGAACTCTGATTCTGATCAGTAGAATACATTTGGAAGACGCTCTTGCCAAGAGAACCAACGTCCCTCCACTGTCCTGGCACTCTGACTGGACTCTTACAAGTCGAGCTGTCGTGTTGTTGTTTTTTCTCTCGCTTCGCCTCAGATTTTCCAGAGGCTGAATGTTGAATGGCGGCGGAGGAGCAGACACGTCAGGCCTGCGTGGCTCCGTCAGCGCTCAGACGCACGCACCGGGACAGTTGGAGGGCAGAACCCGGGGCCGAGGCGGACAGAACGCTAACTCTCTGCCAGCTGCGTGTTTTATGACACACACATTAAAGAGGAGCCTGTGAGTCTAGCGTGCGAGTCTGGCATTGTCTCCCCTCTGCCAGCGAGGAACCAAACCTGGCTCGCTTTACTCAACAAAGAATTCCTGCGACTCTGGCTACAGGCTGCTCCCTCCAAACTCAAACTCAAGACAAAAGACGGTGGGAAACTCAAAGGGAGTGTGTGAGGGTGGAGGCAGGAGTCCTCCGGCTGTGTGTGTGTGTGTGTATGTGCTGTAAAGTTCATTTCCTCCAGTACTCCACCCTAATGCTATTTATTTAGTGTTCTTTTACTTTATTTATTAGGTGATGTCGTCGTCTGTGCTGCTTGGTTTTTCAGAATAAAGTGATTCACTGATCTCGTGAAACTTGGTGAACTTGTTGGTGATCAGGATCCAGACAGACAGAGAGACAGACAGACAGACACTTGAAGTACGTCACTGATGACAGGTCGAGATAAACATGGCTGTTGTCATGTAAACGACTTTTCAAGGACGCGTTGACGTCTAGAGGGAGAAATACTTCCTCCTACTTTAGCTTTAGATTCACTTCTTTACCTTTTCTCTGTCAAAATGTCCGACTTTAACTCATCATGGAGTAGTGGAGTATATTTCCATTGGTCTTGCTACTTTTAGATGCTGGATTTGTGTGTGTGTGAGTGTGTGAGTGTGTGTGGAATGCTCAGGCCGTGATCCTCGGGTGCAGACAGGAGGGATCCAGATCGGCTATGACAGGAATGTGAGAGCAGGATATCATTAGAAGCTGCAATCCAAACCCCAAACACACACAGTGGGAAGTAAAGTAACTGAGTACTTTCACTGCAACATACATGACTGCACCTCTGCAGCTCTGGGCAAAGCCTTCATTCTGCTTCCTGTAGGCAAAAGCAGCTGCTAGCATAACAAAAAAAAAGCTCAAATACAACAAGTGACACAAAACGACACAAAACTAAACAACTCCATAATTATAAAAGTTGTGTTTCTCAGGAGTTGGTGGATCAAAATTGGAATAAAAAAGAGGAATGAATATTGGAGTTCAATTCATCTCCTGGACAGAAACTCGACTCCAGTGGGCTGCTAATGTGGCTACGTGTCTGCTAAATGCACAAGTAGGCAATTAATGTTCGTTTTTAAAGCAAATTCAGTCAGGGCTTGGTGTGGATCTGCTGATTTTTGTGTCACTTCTTTCTTTCTATTAATATTTATGTGTTTATTTGACATTCTTGCATTCTGGCTGTGCTACTTTTAGGAAAATACAACATATGAGAAGCAGGCAGCAGAACTCACACACACACACACACACACACACACACACACGACGGTGTCGGTTGGGAAAGTGGTTAGTGCACACATGCAGGGCCGGATCATTAGTGCTGTGAGACGGGTCAAAATGGCAGCAGACTCTTGGACCTGAGCCATGGAGTGTTACACTGAGGAATGCTCGCCTGCAGGATCCTCCTCCCTCCATCCAGAACCTCCCCCTGCTGGAGATAAAGAAGACTCCTGCTACATCAGAGTCAGCGTCCAGACCACGCACACACACACACACACACACACACACACACACACACACAGGCTGGGAGGAGACGCTGGATGA
Source organism: Genypterus blacodes (assembly GCF_046128005.1). Taxonomy (NCBI): domain Eukaryota; kingdom Metazoa; phylum Chordata; class Actinopteri; order Ophidiiformes; family Ophidiidae; genus Genypterus; species Genypterus blacodes. The sequence goes on along the minus strand of NW_027467156.1, from coordinate 52,925 downwards.
ACTTGGGGTCAATTAGCTGCTGATCTGGATGATGCTGGTTTGCGTCATGTGTATGTGTGTGTGTGTGTTGTACAGTTTGTCTCCAGGATGAAGCAGCAGGTTTTGATAGACGCAGGATGTTTATGTACCTTCACGCTTTCAGTTCCATTTCTCCCTGTTTGTATGCAGAGAGAGAGACAAACCCCTATAACACATAAACACTGATCCTCTATTCTACACACACACACACACACACACGGTTTCATCTCTGGTGTGTGTGTGTGTGAGCTGTGCATGATAAGTGAACGTAGCAGAGGCTGAGTTCACGCTGCCGCCTTTAGTTTTGTTCCACTGACTCACAGGGAAACTTTGCAGTCACATTTCCTGTGAACTTGAAGGTCGCTCTACCTGTTTAAATGTTCCAAAGTGTGTTTTAAATAAAAAGGCATGTGTGTGTGCGTGTGTGTGCTTATGTGACACCGGCTCATTTGCATTTTAGAGGCGTTTAATTACCTTTATTTGCATGCATCAAAATTCCTCCAGCTGTGCTCGGTTTATTGAGTCAAACACACGCTTCCATTTGTCAGTCTGCTCAGAAACACACACCAGTCCACATCAGTGTGTGTGTGTGTGTGTGCGTGCCTGTTGGACTATCAACACAAAGCATGGAAGCAATGAGACAAGCAGATTCCAGACACATGCATTATCTCATGTCCCGTCTCAGCCCAGCGAGTGGAGGAGGAAGACGACAGCAGAAGCTCATTTTAGATCAACAAGCTCCTGCAGAGCCGCCCGCCCAAAACAAGACTACCTTCCAACTGAACGCACTAACAGTGTGCAGCAGGCAGGCAGGCAGGCAGGCAGGGAGGGAGGGAGGGAGGCCCAGCGGAGTGAGAGGAGAGACGGGAGGAAGGAGAGGATGAGGAGGATGAGGAGGCTTCATGTCCGAGCCTTTCTGCAATAGACACTCAGTGAGAGCAGCACAGACATATTGCTATTCAGACAGAAAGAGCAGAATTTGGATCCAGTGAATCCCTGTGTGCCTGCCTGAGGGGTACACAGAGAATTATGAGGAGGATTTGAGCTGACACAAGTCACAGTCACTCCATCGCCGGCGAGGAGGAGGACGAGGAGGAGGAGGAGGAGGGGAGATGAATTATTCAACCAGCCAGCTCTGCTCGGCTCTGACGTCTTGTTGTGTCTTATGGGGAGGTGAGGCGAGCCAAGAACAACAAGCAGCGCCTCCTCGTCACTCGACAGCCCCGGGATGGAGCACCCAAGGCACCTCCATTTACCCCAGGACGGGGCATCATTTCGCAGAGTGGCAGAAGAATAATGGCTCCCTCTCAAAATGACAGCCATTGCTGCGGCACAGCATCACAGATTGCTGGTCTATCACTCCCCACACACAGGGCCGATGACAGTCCTGCCCCCCTGATAGCGAGGCGTCTGAGCCTGAGTAGGTGTTCCTTCTGGCTTAGCCCGGCTTTCATGTTATTATACGGGAGCAGTGTAATATTCAGCTCGGAGATTCAGCACCTGCTGCCGTCCTGAGCTCTTAAAGCTACAAATTTGTGAGACCGAGAAAATGGAAGCAGGAGGAATAAGAAATGAAACGCTATGCTGGGTTTATTTAGCACAGCCAGCAGAACTGCTTGACATTCATGAATATCATCCAAACAGAGAAGCAGCATGAGAACAACGACTTACTCAAGGTTGTTCGATGATTTTCTACACAGTTTGATGAATAATTAGTGATCAGACATGTTTAACTCTTAAATCTGTGTTATTGTTTCTTTACATCACACAACAAACATGTGAACACTAAGAGCCTCGACATTTTTCAGCTTCACTGTTGTGTGAAGGAATATTTAAGGTCCAAAAACAAGGATGTGATTTGGTATTACACAAACAAAATGTACCAACGCTCTGCCTTCGATGGCTTCTTCACTTCCGGAAATATACGAATTCGATTGGCTACAGACTTCTACACCGCCCGCCTTCTTTTCGGATCACAGGTCGGAAAACGCGTCAAATAAGAACGTCTCACGCTTTCACTCATGTAGTAACCTGCCGAATGATTAAATCAATTAAAACGTGCTTCGTATACACAAACATCGCATTTTTCATGCTGTACTGTAACACAGTAATTTCCCTCGGGATAATAAAATTTCATTTTATCTTATCGCTTACGTCTTTGCACTGCTCACTACCGTCTCTAGCGTTCCATGCGGGTATTACACCATGCAGTCGCAACGCTTTACCTTTTGAGGACACGGACACACAAAGACGCAACAACCGCCGCAAAACTTACACAATATCACAATTATGTACAAGCATCACATGTATGTACAAGTGTGGACAGGAAAAAGCATGTATGTCACGATTTAAATGGTTAGGTGGCAGTAATCAGCGGAGTACGGAAGCCTCAGAGGGGTAAAACACTCACCGGTCACCGGGCGAATGTTGATGACGGAATTGGGTCAAAGCGGAAGATAAAGAAATCAAAAATGTTACAGAAACAAATGTATTTCATACAAATCAAAATAATAATGGACTCGTGTGTTGTGGTGTAACTTAGTTGTTTATTTTAATTCCACAAATTTTTCAAAAAAATTACAAAATACTCAAATGGAGAACACAGGACTCACAAATTTTCTTATTATTTCTACTTTTTGTTTACATTGTGTCATCCCATGGCAACTACTAATATATACAATAAGCTTCAAGATACCAGTATATATATAAATCTTAGCAGTCAGAATTTACATTCTGCTATTGCCGCTTTGAAACAAGAAGCTAAACCATTGACAACACTTAACATCAAAGGTTTTTGGAGACACAAAAGAGGGAGTAAAAGGCGAGGGAACGTCAGGAAACAAGGCCAAGGAGGATGAGGAGTACATCAGAAGAGAGGCGGGAATCGGTAGAAGATGGAAAGACGGAGTGACGAGTTCTTAAAAGACTTTTTTTGCCCCCAATTGGTAAAAGGGTTTTCATGATGGTTTGGACAATGTTTCCAAGCTTTCCTATGGTTGTGGTCGATTATAGTGCTCCAAAGGAAGATATGGTCACTTTCAAAAATGCAAGTGCAGTTTCTTTATTTTGGTTGAAAGTAAAGGAAACAAACAGCCACAGTTTCTAAGTATCCATGACAGTCAAACAGTCTTAGTGCATGTAACAAATACACAACTCATATATCAGGGCTGCAGAAACAGCAACAATGACCAAAATAAAAAGAGAAAGAAAGAAAAGAAGCAAAGTGGGGCTCATGTGCACTTGTACGACAGGTGGCACGTGAAACACACTTCTGCTGAGGGCCAGGATGCAGTGTGTGTGTGTGTCCCAGGAACCAAGGCAAAGCAAAACATTGTGATGGGAAACACACACTTTCACACACACACACACACACGCCAAACATGGGCCCTCCTCCGCCTCCTGGTGTCAGCAGCCCCCCTGCCCCCCCGGAGTCACAGTGATTATTATTACAGCCTGGTTGGAGGATGACTTGATGGGATCTGAACCCTGCGACACACACGGACAACTAGACCAGGTAAAAAAAAAAAAAAAAAAACAGAATAAAAGAAGGGGGGGAGGGGGACGACACCACAACACGTCTGGCTCCGACTCTCCACCTTCAACACGTTCAAACAATCCCGTCAGGGTCCTGTTAAGAGTTTACAAATTAAAAACCAGGTCCTGTAAATGGGCGATTAAAACCTCTGGAGGCCGCTTCACGTTTGTCCCGTTCATCCAAACATGATCCTGGTGTCCGAATTGTAAAAACCAAAGTTAAAATCACTCATAAAAAAAGTCCTGAAGCGTTTCTTCGTCTTCTTCTTCATGGTGTGTTGACTTTAAATACTGATTCAAACCTAATCGTGTGGAACTCAAAGATACTTTCAGTGCAAACGTTTTCTTAAGCCTCTGCGACGGCCGCGTTGCGTGCGTGCGTGCGTGTGTGTGTGAGCCGCCGTCGTCAAGTGTTTCAAATCATGTCACGCAGGGCGCTGGCACATGGGGGCGATCTGCGGTGTGGGGTGAAGGTGTGTGTGTGTGTGTGTGTGTGATGGAGAGGGCGTGACGGGTTTATGCTTTTCACGTAGAAATCTTACACAGTGATGTCAGAGGAACGTCACACCTGAACGGCGACTCTCAGCTCATTAATGCCACGGTGCTCTCCCCTCTGAAACAAAGGGATAATGCTGCAAAACAAACAGACCACTTAGTTTGGAGTCCACACCTAGTAATAATAATAATTATAATAATAATTATATGTTTATATATACTATTTACAGACTCAAAAACGCCATGCTGTAGCTTTTCGTAAAATTATGAAAAACCTCCAACAATGTATTAAAATAAATGTTGAGTTTAAGATAGCACTTTGTTATGTTTGGAGAAACGGCCCGACCGGTCTTCTTGTCTTTTTTTGTTTGATAAGCACAGTGTCTTGTTCTAGCACCTACAAAAAAATGTCAGGGAAGCTTTGTGTCATGCAGGAGTCTGGAGGACGTCGTCCCTACTGGCTATATACCAAAGGAAGTCTGGAAAAATGATAATTAAAAAATAAGTTCTTGACGGGAACAAAAAAAAAGAGAAAAAAAAATCAGGATTTTTCGGACGATCCGCTCGGCTTCTTCTGTCGAGTGTTCAGAGGGGCCTTGGCTCCGCCCCCCCGACAGACCGCTCAGTAACAACTTCCCACGTCCTGCATCTGTCCGTCCGTCAGTCCGTCCCTCCCTCGGCTGGTTACAGCTGTTTGTCGCTTTCTTTCTTCAGCCGACTGAAACACAACAAACAAACAAACAAACACACAAACCAAAGTTAATATTCAACCACTGAGGAACTGCCAGCTTCCAGTTTTTTTTTCTTTTTTTTTCTGAAGCCCCTTTTACACACACATCCATAGTACTTTTGGTAAAAAGGGACGGCGGCGTGTGTGCGTGCACGTACGAGGACGTATTTGTCCCTCAGCTGTGAGTGTGACGGGGGCAGTGGAGGAACAGTCCAGGAAGTCCTGCTCTGTTCTGTTGCTGCCTATCTGACCTGTAGTAGTCCTCCTGGCCGGGCAGTGGTCCTCCGTGCATGTGGTGATGCCCGTGGAGCCACTGCTGCTCCATGGCGAGCCTCTGGAGCTCCGCTGACTGGGCGTGCATGGCCTGCAGCTGGTGCGCTGCAGACATTTGGGGCGGCAAACCTCCCGGTAGGTCTCGTGGATACGGAGTACCTGGAGAGAGGGCGGTGAGATTTGACCCGGCGGCCTCACAGATGGACGTGTCATAGTGCTGTTAACGCAGGGGAACGGCAACTTACCGAAGACGGGGTGGCGCAGCATCTCGTGTTCATGCGGCGGCTGACCCAGCAGAGCGTTGGGGATGGCGCCGGGTGGGTAGGGGAAGCGGGCCAGGTGGGGTCCACCTGCAAGGGGGTCCACCAAGGGGTGGGCCCCCGAACCTGGAGGACACACAAGGCATTCACCACCTACTGGGTGTCAGTTAGTTGGAAGGTACAGGCAGTAAAAACACACGACATCATCACATACTGCTGTGACTAACAACACAAAGGGGAGGGATTCACTCAATTCAATGTTTCTGATTATGAAACCTCCAGACTTAGCAAGAGTTTAAAATGGAGTTTCACTTCAAAATCATCTTCAATTTCAGCCCAGAAGCTCAAACAATGTAAATATTTGCCCCAATGAGCTTTTATTTATCAATCCTTTATCATTTTAGATGTCTTACTCCTCCTGAGCATTAACCCTTCCCTCTAACTGAACATGAGCAGAGTTGAGTGGTGGTCTAGGGTGAGTAAGGGTCTGGTCTCACCTTGGTGTAGGGGGTCTTGCTGGTGCAGGTGTAGGTGTGAGTGGATGTGTGAGTGCTGGTGGTGATGCGGGGTGACGTTGAACATCTGTAGGCGGGCGATGGGGTCGTTGGCCACGGTGGCCATCCTCTCGGCGTGGAGCCTCTCGGCCGCCAGCCGCTCGGGGTAGCTCATCTCAGGCCGCAGCTGAGGCCCGGCGAGGGCCAGCCGCTCGCGCTCCAGGGGGTTCAGGCCGGGATGGAAGGAGGCGAAGGGGTGCGGGCCGGCCATGGGGGGCAGCGTGATGGCGCCGTGCCGGGCGAAGTGTTCCATGGGGTTGGTGGAGGGGTGCAGGCTGTCCAGCTCAGGGGGTTTGACCTCAAAGCCGGGCTTCATCCTCTCCCTCAGCTCCCTCTCCCGGATCTCTCGTTCCCGCATCTCCCGCTCACGCAGCTCGCGCTCCCGCATGGCCGGGTCGGCGTTGTAGAGGCCGGGCATGTGATACGCCAGCAGGGGGTCGGCCGGGTTGAGGGACACGAAGAAGGGATGGTTGCGATTTGTGGGCGACATGACGTGGGGGCGGGCGTACTCGCTGAGGGTGCGCAGGGCCGGCGTGTCGGGCCCGATGTACGGCGGCACAGCTGCGATCGTCGTAGGGGGGCCGTCGTATTGTTGGCGCATGTGGGCGGGGCCTGCCATCTGCTGCTCCACCATCCTGCCCTCATGAGAACTGGAGGCTTTCTGTGAGGAGACAAACAGCAAGTTAAGCAAAAGGAAACGTGTGAGCACCTCCTAACACTAAGGACACGTGCCGCTCCGCTCACCGCCGCTCGCTCCGCCTCCTTCTCACGCTCACGCTCCCGTTCTCGCTCTTTTTCCCGCTCCCTCTCTCTCTCCTTCTCCTCCCTGGCTTTCTGCTCCACCTCCCTCTTGGCTCTCTCCAGGGCTTCCTCCCGTTTCTTGGCCAGCTTGGACGACGCCAGCGGTGTGAAGTAGTAATCCGTCCTAGCGCAGGAGTTGTAGCCTCGATCCAGATGTTTGTAGAACCTGCAGCCGCGCCCGAGGACAAAAACACAGAAGAAGAAGAAGAAGATCACAAACAAAATCAGGAATTAAGATTCATGAATTAAGACTTCTAGCCACAATATTTGTTTAATATTTCATGCTGAGTTGCCAGATAATGCTCCATTAGATGAGAGAGAGTCTGTGTGTGTGTGTGTGTGTGTGTGTGTGTGAACTCACACTGCTTCATTATTCAAAAGGAAACAAACTCCCTCCACATTCACTTTTGCTGCTACATTGACTGTGTATTAAGAAGCTCATTGCTATTCATTGGCAGTCTGAGAGCCACTTAAGCACACACACACACACACACACACACACACTCATATTCAGACGCCTCAGTTCACCCCCATCACTGTAATTAATCTCCCTGCTCTCCATCCTCAGCCGCTGCAGCTCCGGGCTCATTGTGGCCTTGGATGCCCGTTTTCTGCTGAGGACGTTGGATTTGTTGTGTAGATCAAAGCAGTGAGACCTGCAGGCAGAGGGGCTTTGTAGTCGCAACTGTTGGAGCTAATCAACGTCCGCAGACGAGACAGACGAGTGCTGACACACACACACACACACACACACGCTGAAGCTGACGCAGGTGGAGTTTGTAGCTTGTTTACAGATTGTGTTGTATTGTTGTTTGTGTGCGTGTTGTGGTGTTGCGTGTGCGTACCGTGCGGACTGGCTGGCGTGGCTTGGCGTGTTGACCACAGTGGGCTCAGGGGAGGGGCTTCTCTGCGGGGGCGGGGGGCTCTCCGGCTCCTCCGTCTCGTCCAGAGGCTCCTCCTTGATGTGAACGGGCGGCAGCACCGGGACGCTGCAGGCCACCGAGGCAGGAAGAGGCATGGAGATGGACGAGGAGGACGCCGCCGCCGAGGAGGAGGAGGACGGCGACTGTAAGCTTGGCATCGAGTTTGATGATGAGGACGGGGGCGGGCCTGTCGGAGGTAGAATGGCGCTGAAAGGATGAGGAGGGAACGGAGGCTGCGACGGCCCGCCGGGGTGCGAGGCCGCCGAGGGGGGCGGCAGGGGGGGAGGCGGGGGAGGCTGGTGACCGGCTGACGAGGGGAGGCTCTGGGACTGGGTGAGGACCGGGGGCTGGGCGGGGGGAGGCTGGAGCTGCTGCCCCTGAGGCATCAGCTGGAGGGGAGGGGGGTGAGCTGACGGAGGATGGTGGCTGGATAAAGAGCTGAGCGGCTTGAGGGCCGGAGGCGGAGGCAAGTTGGAAGGCATCTGAGGGAACGGAGGCGCCGACGCGTGCGGCGGGTGTTTGTGAGACTGTGGGTTGGGTATCTGAGTGATGGGCGTGGTGGGCGGGGGCTTGATGTGAGGCATGGACATGGGGGCGGGGGGCAGCGGCTGCTCTCTGGGAGGCGGGCCGCCGCTCTGGGAGGACGACTGGGACTGGGAAGGAGGCGTGTGGGGCCTGGGCTGTGATTGGCTGGAGATTGGCGGCGGCGGGACCTGAGACTGCCCCACAGGGAAGACCTGGGGGGGCATGGAGTGAGGGTGGGGCATGTGGGAGGGGCCGGCCTGCAGCGGATGCGGCATGGGAGGCAAAGGCCCGTGATGCGAGCTGGGTAATGACTGAGGTGGGCCTGGGGGCGGAGCCTGAGTCATAGGCGAGTGTGGAGAGGGAAGCCTCTGTGGGTGCAGGGAGGCTCCCGATTGGATGAGAGACAGGGGGCTGGTCTGGGGCAGAGGCTGGGGAGGTAGAGAGACGGACGCCGCCGTGGGGGAGACCTGCGGGGGGAGGGAGGGGGCCGAGGACGCGGGGGGAGGGGGCGCCGAGGAGGCGGCGGAGGTGCCGGGCTGGCACTGGATGACGGGCGGGTGCTGGCTCTGCAGGAGCTGCTGCTGCTGAGCAGAAGAGTCCGAGTCACTCTCGTTGTCACGGGGACTGGGGATGCTGGGGGAGGAGCTCCGGTTGTCCTGGTCAATGTCCTTAGGATCGCTGCTCAGCTCCTCGTTGATGCTGCGGCCGTCGGAGCTCTCGCCTTCTCCCTCGCCCTCCCCCTCAAACTCTGAGGGCGAGTCTGGTCGACTCAGCTCCTGAGGGAGGAAGAGGAGAAGAATGATCATCATAATATTCTTTTTTAATGCACCACTGCACTTCACTGAAACACTAAACCAAGCAGAACACGGAGCGGCGTGCTTACCTGTGTCTTGGTCTTCTTGGCGATCGCCCTCTCTGGTTCCTCCGTATCCGAGGCACCCTTCTCCCTCGGCCGCTTGGCGCTCTTCATCGGTGACGGAGCTTCCTCCTTTATTTTCTGTGGGAACAAAGAAGCCGGCGTGTCAGGACACGTTTGCCTGGGACACACACACACACACACACCTGTCTGGGTCACCGCACGCTGCGTTTACCTTGCTGGGCTTCTTCATGGAGTCTGTCTTGCTGTCGGTGCTGTCTGTGCTCGCCGCGCTGGGCGAGGTGCGTCCGCTGGAGCGCAGATCCTCGTTGGTAGGCGAGGCTCGGCCATCGGGACTGGCTGTCTGCTTCTTGCGACCACTACGTAGCGTTGACATCTGTCGAACACAAACAGAGCGGACAATGACGGACAGGATACGGCTCGGAACACTTCCTGTTAACGCCCACATGTGAGACAAAGCCGGGGCCGGCTCATTACTAAACAGAGGGAAAGAAAGAAGAGCAGGAGCGTGTGCGCACCGAGCCTCGGTTCCGTCGGGTCCTCATGCTATGCTTCCCGCTGAGTCCATCGTCTTCCTCTTTGACAGGTTTGAACATAAATGGCGGCGGGTCCACGGGCTTCTCGATGGGGGGCAGCTCGCCGTATTTCTTGAAGTGTATGCGGCAGTCTGTGCACAGCAAGATGTTCTCCCGGCCCCCGTGGTGCCAATCCTTGGAGGCTGAGGAAAGACATTTACAGTTGTGAAATTACACTCAAGGGCAAGGAAGACAAAGAAATGATGTCACCGCCACAGTAAAGGGGCGGAGACAGAGAGAGACGGCGTTAACATCTGATGTGAGCCTGACTTTCGAGGAAATTTGCATCCAAACTAGGTCATTTGTTTTTGTAAGATGGAATATTCTGGAGACTTTACAGATCTATAGAGCTGTGAGTGGATCTATGGTTGTTGTCTCTTTGGGTAGCGTTACTTCAGTCTCTACACAGGAAGTCAAACCCGTCCTGATGGAAGAGTAAACATCTCCAGAATGATCCAACAAACAACAACAAACTAAGATCTGTGACTAAATCTGGATGTAAATCTCCTGGGACTCATAACATTTGTTAAATTCACCAACGTCTCACTTTAACTAACAGTATAAAGTCAACATCTGTGTGTGTGTGTGTGTATGATCCTTCATGCCTGAGCTGCTGTGTATCAGCAGACTTTGACTCATCCTTCACTCTCTACAGCCTCCATGCTAATTTGTGTTGTGTTTGGGTTTAACTCTACAAAGGCAAAGTTATTAGGCGCCCATGTTAGGGTGTCATCAGCCTGGCAGTGGGAGGCAGCTGTGTGTGTGTGTGTGTGTGTGTGTGTGTGTGTGTGTGTGTGTGGAGACAGAGCAGGATAATGAGGCGGAGAGAGAGAGAGGGGGAGAGAGAGAGAGAGAGAGAGAGACAGCTGTGGGCTCCTGTCTGATTTGATCAAATTAGTCCTGACATCCTCTGATGCCCGTCTGTCACACGGCGCTGTGTTGTGCAGCCTCACGCTGATCTCAACCCGTGATAGGAATAGCCATGCATGTCAATATGATAAGTGTGTGTGTGTGTGTGTGTGTGTGTGTGAGAGTGGCTTAAAGTGTCTTACTGGTGGTGAAGCAGTGGCGGCAGGCGTAGCCCTTCAGCTCCTGTTCGCTGTCTTCACTGTCAAAGTCATCTTCACTGGCTGAGCTGAGGTCCACTGTGAGAGGCCAAACAGAAGAGAACAGAACAGAACAGGTGACTCACATCGCTCAGACCAGCAAGGGCCGCCGCCCACGCAGCCGCCGGGAATGTTTCCAGCGGCGTTCCTGTCCCGCGTGCCAACGGAGGGGTCGGGTGTACTTACAGAACTCGCTGGAGGGCGGGCGGGAGGGAGTGTTGACAGGAGTGGAGGCCGTCCGCGTCTTGATGCGGCGGAAGACGGGCTGGCGGCGGTGTCGGCGGTGGGCTCGACAACTGGCCGCCTCGGGGGTCTTCTTCCAATAGTAGTAGAAGGTAATGAGTTCTCCCTGTAAGGAAACATCACAGGAACGATCTTAAGAAATGGAATCAAAACATCTATTTACAAAAACAACTTCTCTGAGGTGAAACTGAGTCAAACACAGCGTTCACGAGGAGCCACGACAAGCAGAGGAGCACGGAGCGGCCCGGTCCGCTCCGGGTTTTGCAGCGTGCCGGGCTTGTTTGTGCGGCGGCCCTGTCTGTCCCTGGATTAGGAGGGGAGGCTCAGTGAATGCAGGGATATTAGGATCAGTGCAGCGGTGGCTGCCTGGGTGGCAGCGCTTGAATGGGAACAAAAGAACGTGTCAGGCAGAGCTTTGGCGCTACAAATAGGGAGTGAAATGGCTCCTCGCCCCTTCACTGGAAGAGTCAATTGAACTTTAATCAAACATTTCGGAGGGGCGCGCTCGCCAGCGGGGCCGGGCGGATAAATCCGGCGCACAAAAGGGCGCCGGGAAATCAATACCCGACTGAAACATTAACACATGCAATCATGGATCAGACGGCACTTTGCTGAGGCAGACGGAGCAAATTAGCTTCTGCTGCTGGAGACGCATCAGGGCTGAGACCTGGGGACAGGAGGAGGGGACGATCAGGCCGCTTCCTGTCCGGTCCTCCCTCAGCCTGGAACATCACTCGTTCAACCGGATCTATAACCGACTCGTGACCCTGTGTGTGTGTGTGTGTTATTGTTGGTTGAGCAGTAAGTCACCTGTAATCTCTAAAGCCCAGAGGACACTCATCCACTGTCTCAGCTCTGTTAAACTGCTGTTCAACAAAGCTTCCCGGGGTTTAATGGCTATCGATCGCTTTGCTTCCCCGCCTCAGCTGAGAAAGTTGACATAAATTAGTCAGAGCGCCGCTCTCTAAAATGCATTAACGGCTTTTCAGCTGCGGCTTAACAACTTTCAGGGAGAATAACACAAAACAAACGGCAGCGGGAAAGGTTTGGATCGAGTGAAGGAGAAGCTAAAGAAGCTTTGATCACACAGAGGAGAGAAACAGAGACGCCAACCAGGAAGCAAAGAGAAATAGTGTGAAGATGTACAAGAAAAGTGTGTCCATGACGACTGACTGGCAGAAAGAGCTCAACTAAGAAGATGGAGCTCCGAGGCTGAGACTTCATCTTATCGGGCAAAGCGGCGTTAGAAACATTTAGCGAGGCCACACGAGGCTCAACCCTCTCCCATTAAGGGTTAATTAAGGTTCTGCGTTGCGGTGAAGCCGTCCAGAGTCTGAACCTTCTGCAGCTGTGCACATCTGGAGCCGTGGGCTGGGCTCCACATGCGCAGACGACTCAGGCCGAGACAAATAAAACACGACAGCCAAGAGGGAACCGTGCACCTTCCACCCGCACGGCAGTGTTTACAGGACTCCAAGTATCCTTTAAAAACAATTCCTCGGGCGTTTCCCCTTCGGAGTGCCAGAACAGAACAGCCAGTGCTCTTCATGTTACCTAAAAGCTGGAGCGCGTTCCAGCGCTCGGCCCCTTTCTGCTCTCTCTCTACTCGTCTCCTTCCCTCTCCGGGCCGGTCGGCCGGTGGGGAAGGGCGCAGGTGCTAACTGAGGGAAGGCAGGCGTCCTGATGGGAAACCTAATTGAAATGCGCGGATCAAAAGTGTGGAGTGTTGCCGGCGCTGGGCTGGGCTCGGTGTTTAATGACTGTTTCTCAGCGGCGCCTCCTCTCCGCCTCCTCGCTGCAGGCTGACAACTACACGGCTCCCCCCGACAACAGCTTGGCAGACACAGGGAAAGGTCACCCTGCCTCTCCATCACTTACACTGTGTCAAGTAGCATTACATTAGGCAGGGGCTAATGAAAACATTAACTCCTGCTTTTTGAATGGGAGTTAGCAGGTGCACTGATGAGCTGCAGGCCCGGCGTGAAGATGATGGAGAAGCACTTGCTAAAGAAAATGTGCTGGGAAAAGTTAAACTAGCAATTAAACATAGATATTAGATGTTTAATATTTATCTGCAGAGACCAGGATAGTCATCTTTATTATAGAGTTATAGAGGAGATGAAGAGCAGGAGCCGGGCTGCATCAGAGCTCTGACAGGAGAGCTGCTGAGATGTTCCTGACTCTGCTGTGGTTGAGGGAAGCTTGCCGCTGTCAATTAGTGTCAAAGGTGGACAGACAGCTCGTCAAATGCGGTTCCTTTGAAGCCGCGGGCATTTAAATGTGATTTAAAACTCCAATTACATCCTTTTTCTTCCTTCAGATGTCAGGTTTGCGCCTGAATGTGGCACAAAGCAGAATGTTCTTTACTCTGAGGAGCAGATCAATGTATTCAGACAGGAGAACATCTGAATCAGTCTCTCTCCTCATACACACCATGAATACTTGGAGAATGAAGGATTCTTATTGCTTCCCTGCATCTTGACAGCTAAATCACATTATTGCCTTTAATGGCATTGAGCACAAACACATCTGCATGTAAAGTTCCTTAATAAATGTTTTTACCCACTGAGCTTTTGTCACAATAACAAAGCTTCACCATAACGGAGCCACTTCTCATTAAAGAGACAAACTGAGCTCATGAAGCTGTAACAGAGAACAAACGCTGCTATCTGCTTTGAAAAATACTTCACTGAAAAACTCAAAGTTCCGGCCCGGGCGCCATCATTTTCCCCTGCACAGTAAATCAGTGCAGAGCGGTACAGAGTGTGCTGCTGCTGCGCCACAGAACATGAGATAGTGACAACATAAGCTCGGTATTATGAGGCCTTTAGAACGCTTCCATCTGCAGGAGCTTTCTGCCCGCTGGATTAGTCGACAGTGGAAGAGCTTACGCTCCTATCACCACACTCAGGGCTTCCAGGCCGGGTTATTGCCACTTAATGTGCTGGTCTTCATACAGAACCAGGCTGTGAGGAGTGTGTGTGTGTGTGTGGTATATGAGGAAGCACAGAAATGTTGCTTCAACTTAGCCTCAGGTCAGGATTGGAAAACATCATAAAGTGTTACAGTGAGGCAGAGGAGAGTTAGCAAACATTAACCCACAGAATCTAAACGCACAATAACAAAGATGACCCTCAGGTTAACTTCCTCTGTCTCTGAACATCACTGATTTATATTACAGGAAGATTTCTACAATTCCTAAGGCTTTTAACTCTCATCTTCTTATTTCACTCCTTGTACTCTGAGTCGGCTAAAATCTGCACCCTGTGTTCACTATGGAGGCCGGGTGGGAGTGCGGGCTGAGGCTGAGTGGGAGTGCAGGCTGAGACTGAGTGGGTGTACAGGCTGAGGCTGAGTGCTGGCTGAGACTGAGTGCTAGCTTAGGCTGAGTGGGAGTGTTGGCTGAGTCTGAGTGGCTATACAGGCTGAGGCTGAGTGGGAGTGCTGGCTGAGGCTGAGTGGGCTGAGACTGAGTGGGAGTGCTGGCTGAGGCTGAGCGAGCTGAGACTGAGTGGGAGTATTGGCTGAGGCTGAGCGGGCTGAGACTGAGTGAGTGTGCTCGCTGAGGCTGAGCGAGCTGAGACTGAGTGGGTGTGCTGGCTGAGGCTGAGCGAGCTGAGACTGAGTGGGAGTGCTGGCTGAGGCTGAGCGGGCTGAGACTGAGTGGGAGTGTGAGAGCCTTCAGTCGGCTCAGCGGCCCTGTGTGCTCGGGCCGGGCTGAGGGGCTAAACTGGTGTATTTACACACTCATCCCCGCTCAGGCTCGGCCTGAACAGATGGTTTGTGTTTTTCCTGGCAGATTTGTGACGGAGCCACAAAAGGCCCCTGCTTTGACACAGAGCCAAACGGTTAAGGCCGTTACTGGCAGGAGCCGGGGAAGGAGGAGAGAACAGGGGAGAGCCGGGCCGAGGAGGGGGAGGGAGAGTGTGGAGGAGAGCCGAGAGGAGGAATAAAGAGCCAGCAGAGGATAACAATGGAGGCTGAGCCTGGAATCTGACCACAGGCCGTACTAAAGAAATCTAACTGAAATCACTGAGCCACTGAGAGGAATTCCTCCTAAAAACTCGAGTTTAGCCGCGGCCAGAAGAGCGGAGTGAAGCAAACAGAGAGCAGAGAGCAGGGAACAAGGGAACAAGGGAACAGGGGAACGGGCGAGCATGTGAGCTCTGGGTTCTGCCGGCTGATAGTGAGTTGTGTAAACATCCATTAGCTCGGCCTGAGCACCGGCTCCTCCTGCTTCCTCCACAATCTGCAGCCTTTAGAGGGAGGGAGGGTGTGTGTGTGTGTGTCCTGATTCATTACAGTGAGGTGGAGGGGAGTGTGTTTGTGGGAGCTAAATCACAGCGGTGCTTTATGATGAACTGTAGCTGCTGCAGGCCTGGACTCTGTAATCTGCACTACCTGAGACGGCTTCAGGCCTCTAGAGTTTCACTCACTAATAACTGGACTCTTCTGTCACTCACACACTTTAAGTGCGTCTGTAAACGATAATATGGAAAAATATGATTTCTTCTTTACTATTATGTCACTTATTAAGCTTTAAGAGATGTGGGTTTGATTCAAATGAACCTCCAGCTTTCCCAGAGGATGCTGTAGGAATTACATTGTTTAAACAAAGGCTAAATTTACATCATGAGCTACATGTCTATGAAGGGCCTTGGCTGGTGGTACTCTGTGTGTGTGTGTGGTTGTGTGTGTGTTGGGCGGTTAAACAGACAGCCCTCCCTGCTGCGCGGAGCCTTTCTGCAGGAGAATGAGTGAATAAGCCGGGCTTTCACAGGTCAGGGATGCACACGCTGAAGAATCAGCACTCCTGTTTTTCCTGCTGTAAGCGCTTTTGCCAATGAAAGCAGATTGGATGGCAGCAGAGGCTTTTCTCTGCCGGAGGGGTCGATCCTGCGTGTTCTGCTGATAAGCCCGTCCCCAAGAAAACCACAACACCCGGCCCAGCAAAGAACTCAATTACACAGGGAAGCTCCCCCGTCTGCCGGCCTCATCTATTAGGGCCGGAAACAGATTTTTGTCGACACTCCGGCTCGCTAAATTGCCTGTCTGGTCTGCCAGGAGAACATCAATACATCCTGGTTGAGCTTCTATCAGCCGGCAGCCATTCGACTGCATAAACAAGACGCGTCGTTTACCAAACACGGAAGCTGTGCGGTCGTGCGCTCCTG
This sequence comes from Genypterus blacodes, assembly GCF_046128005.1. Lineage (NCBI taxonomy): Eukaryota > Metazoa > Chordata > Actinopteri > Ophidiiformes > Ophidiidae > Genypterus > Genypterus blacodes. The sequence continues at coordinate 36,837 of NW_027467156.1, read as the reverse complement.
ACAGCTGTTGCCAACTGGACCCCCCGCCTGCCATCGCCGCCCCCCGCCGCCGCCACCCGGTCTGAGCCGGTCGCTGCTTTAATTAGCGTTCTGAACTAAAGCATAGCGATCGCGCTCATCCCCAAGGTTCTGGCTGCCGAGCTAAGGACATGGCAGTGAATTCAATTTGACGTTAGTACAGATTGTACCGGGGCAAACATCTGCTCTGAGGTTGTTTTCAGAGCGCCGTTCTCCTGTTGGCCATCCTGTAGATGACAGGGGCGGCCAGAGGGGGGCCGGAGGGGGGCCGAGCGCGAGTGCTCTCTACTCTGGAGAACCAGGATGCTGCAGGACGAGCGGCCCGGCTCTCCACCTCGCGCTGGATCTTAAATCGCTCGATTGAAATCGTATTAAGGGCGAAGATGTGGAAGGAAATCACAGCAGACGTTTTGCTTTTAGTTTAGAAATCTATAGTCCACTGCTGTTTGATTCAATACTCAGGTTTTAAAACCAAATATTGAATTATAATTTAAAGTATCAAAGCGTTTCTGTCGGTAGCAAAAGACAAAAGGAGAGATCTCGTTTCGGGGCTCGGCTCCACTCAGCGGCGCCCCCACCTGGCCGGCGTGCTTCAGAGATGAGGAGACTAGGAGACGAGGAGACGAGGCGACGCTCTAATGGCTTTGGTGATTTATATTTATTTATAGTCGGCAGCTGCAAATTAAAGCCTTTTAAAGGGCACAAATCATAAGAAGCTGCTGGAGCAAGACGCAAACGCAGTGACTTCACTATCCGGCTAAATTATTGTTGAATTAGACGCCGTTAACGCGGCTCCACGCCCAGCTGTGACAATCAGCCGCCGCTACGCAAACTACCTTCCCTCTAATGGCAAAGACACAAGTGTGTGTGTGTGTGTGTTGTGCTCATTTCACCATAACGAGGGAAACAACACGGGGCGTAAAACATCTCCCCTAAAATAAAACATATCTAACTTTACAAGCCTCCTCGCCTCCGACCGACCGATGAACACGTTTGTTTGCCGTCGTTCTTTACGGTCGACTCCATGAAAACTGAGACGTTACCTATAAAGAGGAGCGAGAGGCGAGAGACAACAGGAAGCGGAAAGAGAGCCTCCGGGGAGAACACACACACACACACACACACACACACACACACACACACACACACACACACACACACACACACACACACACACACACACACACACACACACACACACACACACACACACACACACACACACACACACACACACACACACACACACACACACAGTAAATGGCTCTACGTGTCTTTATGGAGTTCATTAGATTATGATTCCTCTACACTGAACGTTTCTCCTTTATGTCCTGATCCTGGTCGTGGACAGAGTGTGTGTGTGTGTGTGTGTGTGTGTCCGTCTCTAAATGCCTTCGTTCAGACTAATGTGATGTAAACAACTCACTGGTACAAATTCTATCTTGTATTTTATGACTATTTGCACATTTAAACAGCCGGAAGGGACGATTAACACTGACCGACTTTAACCCTGTAAACTCTGTGTGTTTCTATACTTTAAATATCTAATCTGTAGCTTCTGGAGCAGTGAGGTCAGAGTGCTGCGGCCAAAACACTCTGCTTAAATGTGATCTAATTTCCAACTTGTCAGCTTCTCTTCTCGGCTGTGCAGCAGACTGAGCCTCAGCTGATCTCAACCTTCTGGGCTGAGCCTGGCAGCCATGATGTTCACCATGAAACCCTGGACCGTGTATCAGTGATCTGCCGTCTCAGCACGCTGGCTTGTTAGCACGCTGCTCCATGACGTCTCTCTGGAGGGAGGAAATGGTGGCAGTGTGTCCGGCTACTGCACCACCCAACCCCCCCTTTATGTGACTTTATATAAAGCATTCCTGAGCGTTAGTCAGGCCTGGTGTGTGTGTGTGTGCCTGTGTGTGTGTGTGTTTACACAGCGCTGGGTGCTCACCCTTGGCACCGGCTATTTGAGCCTCGCTAGCGTTTCAGGAGCAGCACAGCTAGGAGGCGAACACGCTGTCCTGGCCCTCTGCAGCCCTGACATCAGCCCCGGGGCTTTGTGCTCAGCGCTCAGGCTCAGCTCTGAGCTCCCGGTGAGGAGTCGGGGACTCAGCACGGCGCCTGGTTGTAGAGTTATAGTGTGTAATATATTTGGTTGTGGGGAGATAAAGGGGGGGGAGAAGCTACGCTGTTTCCCAGAGCAGCAGAATGTAGAGGTTGTTCTGCGGCGCGTCTGAGCGACAGGATGAAGGACTGAGCGACGCCGGGAGGAAAATAAATGCACTTCTCCTCCGGGAGCGGACGCGTAGCGCCTCAGATCACCGTTACACACACACAAGCAGCTTCAATCAGACGCAGGGAGTTTATTCTTCTTCTTATTTCGCCGTGCGACATCGCAGGCTTTTCCCCGTCTCCACACACACACACACAGAGCTACAGCTCCCCCCCCCCCTCCTCCTCCTCCTCCGGTCGCCTCTACCCTCCTCCTGCTCTCCCACTCATTTTCTCCTCTTTTCATATGTTTAAAGAGCAGTTTATTTTCCATTTGCAGGGGGAGAATTAATCTTCCCCTGCTCTGTGGCGGTGGCAGGGCCCGATCCTGGAGGAGGTCCATTACCTCTGCTGCCAGGTCCACTCCCCCTCCAGGTTGAATTGCATTAATACCTCCTTTATAGCCAATCAGCCGGACGAGTCATATATTTCAAAAACCAGTAAAAAATAATTGAAGGGACTCTCTGCAAGGAAACTCTATTCATACACTTTAATCTCTTATTCAAGAGGTTCAGATTGGGTTGGAGAAGAAGAAAGGACTTGTAGAAAGTCGTCGATATTAAAGGATTCATGGCCGAAAACATGAGGAGAAGGGAGGCAGACGAGGAAACGACAAGTTGGACAAACTCCTCTGATCCTCCTGCGACGTCTGCGTCAACAGCAGGAGGAGCGAAGGAGAGGGAATAAAGCAAGACGCCGCCGCCAAGACGAGCCGCCAAGCAAGACGCTTTGATATCAACACACTGATCGGCTTTTATACTGCTGCTGTTAATGATTGTTAGGGTTTGATTTGACCTCTGTGTACCACGCAACAGACCGCACTGTTGGCTTAGCGATGATTAACACATTGACAGGCGCACACACACACACACACACACACACAAGAGGAAAGAGGTGGGAAACTTTGACAGGAGCAACATTTCCCCGCCAGAGTAAATAACAAAAACAATTACTGTAGTTCCTCTGAGCGTGACAGACGTTAACACCGCTTGTTTCCTTAATCAGAATCGATGTCAGTAACAACCAATACGCCCCAAAACAATCAGAACCTGAATCGGGGCTGATTTGTCAGCTTCATTTGACTCATTAGCTTCCTGTTGCAGACGCACAGCCTCGATCAGCGCCTCTATTCCACAAAACACATAAACATTACTGGACTGTGGCAAACATCCGTTAATGTGCTCTTATAAATCACCTGGTTGCCTCGCCGGCTCCTACAGCAGGATTACAACCGGAGCACGGCAAAGAACAGCAATAATAATTATGCTCCTCGCCGTATTTCACTGCCTGAGGGCCGGCGTCTCGTCCGTAATGTAAACTAGCGTGGAACCTGTTCTCCCTCCGAGGCTCGGGCTCTTTCATCGCAACGCTTTAAACTTTCCCCGCGCTGCAACAGGTTTGTTTACATGAGACACACTTTGGTTTTTTGAGGGTTCATCAAAAGTTTTCAATCAGATACACGCAAACAGGCCTGGTGGAGACGAGCCGGGAGCTTTAGAGGAAGTGATCTTTGGGTTTGTGACGTTCCAGCTGATGCAGGTCGCCTACGTTTCATCATCAGCGGCGTTCGGCGGTTGCAGGATCTCTCTGAGCTTCCTGTTCTTAAAGTCGAGTCTCAGCTGATTACTTTGGAGCCTCTGTCGTGAATGAAGTGCGGACGTTGAAGTGCAAACAGGAGAGATAAGTCTGGCTGCTTCGAGACGGCGAAGACGCGGTGACTCCCGTCGCATTTACACGACTCGTCTGCTACTTGTGGAGTGTGTTTGTGTGTGTGTGTGTGTGTGGGGCTAATTAGCGCTCATCCTGTCACTTGTGAGGTTTCCGGGCGTGTGTGTAGTAACGTGTCAGCCTCTCTCTCCTCACCTCAGGTAGAACAAGTGTCTTGTCACAGAGCCTGAAGGGAGATCTGATAACGTCTCCTCTTCATCAACGAGGCCTCGGCTTCACAACACGCCACGCTCCACGCGTCGCACATGTTTTACAACTTCAAGCTTCCTTCACTTACACGCTAAACACACAAGTCTCATTCCAAACACAAACGGCGGCTGGGGAAAGCAGGAAAAAATAAAAAAAGGGGGCCTTACCGTCTCTTTGTTGGGCAGCAGCTCTTTCCGGATCCTGAAGAAGTTTTTGCCGAACTGTCTCAGCCCTTTAATGAAGCGCTTCTGTAATGTTTCAAAGAGGAAGAGAGGGAGAGAGAAAGAGAAAGAGAGAAAGAGAGAGATGAGTTGGTATCTGTGGAGCTGAACTGTAACCACAGAAAGTTGTTGGTGAGGCACCGCCACAGAAAATAAAAAGCACAAACATTGTTTTCCCTCCGCTGCTCTGTGGTGAGAGAGGTTTCATGTTTATCTTCAAAGCTGCGGAGCAAACAGCCATGACAGAGAGTGACAAGAGAGAGAGAGAGAGAGAGAGAGAGACGCTCTGAAACACACTTTAGAGCTAAAAACACACGCGTCAGACCCACGGAGGGACACGGGTGGGAACCTGACGTGGAGAGAAAAGTTCAAAGTCAGAACCTGAACCTGAACTTGAGAGTCGAAACGCCAGAAAAACCGTCTGTCGAGTCTATTTCGGTCTGCACAGTTTGTCAAAGCAACAGACGGCCGCGTTTAAATGTGAATCACAGCCGGAGCTCACCGACGAGATGACAGAATTAGATACTTCACAACACAGCGCACTGATTTGGGATCTACCGTGTAAACGGAGTGAGAGCACCGAAGCCGCGGCGAGTACAATAACAAGAAGAAAAAAAATCACAACAGCACAAACAGCTCGAATAAAAACAGAAGAAGACGCAGGAAAAATGAGCTCAAACGCATTTCTGCTTCTTCTTCTCCTTTAAGAGCCACTAGCTGGGAGCCATAAAGCGGCTGAAAACATTCACAAGCAGCGAAGCAGACACACGACAGATTTACTTTCTTGTTCCAGAGGCGAGACTCGCTCCGCTTTCACGCCGAGGAACTCCGGCAAACAGCGGGGCAAAGTCCTCCGGCGGCGCGGCGCGGAGCTCCACGTCCCGGCCACAGGTAACGGAACAATTACGGGACAGATCCACAATGTCTCCGACGACACATCGTCTCGCTTTGCTCTCTCTTTTCTTTTTTTTTTTTTTTTACCAAGCAAGAAATAGCTTGTCACTCTGTGCTCCTCCACTACAAAGGGGAAGGCTTTACATGTGATCTTTCTGCTAGAGAGCCTCTGGTGCGCGGTGGGCTGGAAAACCCGGGCTGGATTCCTGCGCTCCATGCTCCGCGCCTGGCAGAGAGAAGCCCTGAGCGCGAGGAGGGAAACCCAGCCGCTGCTCGGTGTTAAGATTATACTGAAGCTCTTTAGCGCCATGACAACTACAGAGTTTCTTTATAAAAAAGAGGCAATCAAGAGACACAAAGTCAACTATCTAAGAGTGAGAGGAGGGGATGAGACAATTTAGTGTGGCGAAGAAGAAGAGGACTTGGACACGGTGGAGGAGGAGACAAGAGAGATGCAAAACCAGACACGGACTCAGCAGTGTCGCGGGAGTTAATTTTCCATGCCATGTACAGTGCGTTATGTAACCAAAGATTGTTTACATACCCAGCTTTGGTGGGGAAGAAGGAGGAGGTGTGTGTGTGTGTGTGTGTGTGTGTGTGTGTGTGTGTGTGTGTGTGTGTGTGTGTGTGTGTGTGTGTGTGTGTGTGTGTGTGTGTGTGATGCCCATTTTACAGAAGTAACACAGCTGCAAAACACAACCACCTTTGAGGGAAAAATTACAGGCGAATAAAAAAAAGAGTACACAACAACAACATGAAGGACAGGAGTGAAGCTGAGTGTCACTGCATTATGCAAACACACATCAGCCCTGGTAAACTGTAACAACAACACAGACGCTGTAATTGGAAGTAACCCAATCTAAAAGTATAAGTCTCAGTCCAAACAGACTAAACAGCGGCGGCCATGATCAGAGAGAGCGGTGACAGCTGAAGCCTGACAGCCAGTGGCATCACAGAGCAGCCACAGAGCAGCCACAGCAGCTCATTTGCATCAATCAGACCAAAGGTGTAGCGGTTGATTAGCCAGTAGATGGAGCCGTCTCCAACACCAGCGCTCCCCCCTCCTCTGACACCTATCTCCAACCACTCAAGAGGGTGAAGAGCCCACTGCATTAGCACTGTCAGTCACAACTTCCATGGCGCCACAAGTGGAACGCCACCGCAGAGAGCCGGTGGACAAACATCACAAAGCTCTAAGGACAAAGAAAAGCTAACAGACGTCTGAAATATTCTTAGGAAAAAAGGGAAAACAAAAGCCTGAGGATGCAGAAATATTGGACTAGACCCTAAAGCAGAGTGACTCCTGATAAATGATCCTAATGTCCCTGTAATCTCCAGCCGCTGTCAGGTGAGCGAGCTGCATCGTTACCTAAGGCCCGGGTTGAGGCCCGGCTACGACAAAAATCAATTAGAGCCGTCGCTGCAGCTCTTGTCCCTGTCCTAATTATGTCACCCTAATTATGTTCCCTAACTGTACTATTTACACAGCCTGTCCATCCATCTGCACCGAGGAGCTGCGTGCACACTCCCTCCCTCCCTTTCTCTCTCTCTCCTCTGCCCCCCTCCCTCCCGTTCTCTTTCTCTGGCTGGCTCCCTCTCCCTCCCTCCCCCTCCCTCCCTCCCTCCCTGCATGTCGGCTCCAGTTTAAGGCTCCATTTCAGCTGCCTGGGCTCACTGCTCTCCAGCCCAGCTAATAAATCATCCGCCAATCTGCTCCCTGAATCGCTCTGCCCCTGCTCCGATTGCTCCAGCCCTCCGTTGCTAGGCGACGCAGCGGCGGAGGAGGGGCTGAAAGGAGCCAGAGCCAGAGCCGGAGCGGGAGGGGGAGGAGGAGGCAGGGTGGAAGCGCTACCAAATGGCCAGCCGCTGTGCAGAAACAACAGGCTTCTCTCTCTCTCTCCCCCCCCCCCCCTCTCTCTCTGAGTGTTCCAGAGAGCTGGCTGGTTCCCCGCCCTGAGTTTCCCCTCTCTTTCCCTCTGTGCCTAACACTGCACTATTGTGAGGCTGGAGAGGAGAAATATAAAGGGAGGAGGAGAGTGAGAGAAAAACGGCTGAAAAGGCCATTGTTGTTTGTGCGCACTTCCTGCCCGAGCGACGATTGTTGGAAGTTGTAAAACTTGTTAAGATCCTGCAGATGTACGCACTCAGATAGCATCGTAATGATAAACAAAGACAGGCTCGCACATGGAAGATAATTCCCTCTAAATGTCATTGGGTGAAAACACTGGGGCGAGTTAAACCTTCAGCCGCGGCAAACAAAGCCACTCTCACTCAATATGGAGTCATTATGGTTGACTCGTTGTTAAAAGCTGACCTTTCCACGGCTGCAGTGTACAAACCCAGAGGGCCTGAGGACAATCAGTCAACTATCCAACACCAGAGGGGGAAACCGGTCCGTCTGATATGAAACCTCAGCTCAGACTGAGAGAGAGCGCAGCAAAAGGAAATCACAACACGTTTGAAGATGAGACGACGACGAAGACCACCAGAGCCGACAGAGCCCCCATCCTCTGCACGGTGACACCATGGAGACGGATCACAGCCTCCATTCACAAGAGCTCAGAAATAGAGAAGTGCTTAAGGAGCTGTGCCCTTTTATTAACATAACTCTGTGATCGTCTTAACCTATTAAAATATCCTCACTTAAGCCTGAAGGCCATCAAACCTGTTCTTTATATTTACTAAACAATGTAATATGAATATGAGAGCTGATATCCTGCCAGCCTTTTGGCAGGCAAACAACATCCTCTGTTTCCTTTGGGTTCCGTCGACACAAAAGGTGACAGGAAATTCCTGCACACGCCCATCCTGTCTGCTATTCAGTTACCAAACCAGCCTAAAAAGCATCGCTGGCACGCCACCATCGCACTGATAAAGCACCCTGTCCACGCCGAGCCCTTAATGCAGCGGCAAGAGCGCCCTCTACAGACGCAGCCCGCAGACTGAAGCATCACAGTTAACTTTAAACCAATGGACGAGCTCCGGCAGGGGAGAGCGGCGAGGAGCAGGGAGGCATGTTGTGTTTCATCTGCCTGTGGTGTCGTTGGGCAGGCGGCGTGTCTCCGGTCTGTGAGCTTGTGTTTCACCACTGGGGGGCCGCTGCTCTCTTCTCTTCTCTTCTCTCCTCGTCTCCCTCCCTCCCGCCTCAGAGCTGTTGGAGGCCTGCTCCAGTCATCCATCAGCTACAGACACAGCCGGAGATAAACCGCGGCACTGTGCAGATGGCAGAGGAACAGACCTCCCCGCCCCAGAGCTGCGATAGATCAGCCGCCCCTCTCTCTGACACGGCGACACACAGCCGCTGTTTATACGGCACCTCCTGTTGGCCGACGCATTATTAGCACCACTTGATGCAAATACAGCGGCGGCTTCAGGAGAGGAGAGCGTTTCATTAATCAGGTTCGCTCTCTCGTGTCCCTTTATAGCCGCGGCGAAGGCAGAAGGTACGGGCGGTGCAAAGGTATCAATCTAACAACATAACACTGTCCGCACTACTTATGCATTATGGATCACTAACAAAATGCTGATAAAGTTGATTTATGGAGGGAAACGTCACACTTTAGCTACAGAATACATTATTACTGAAAGTGTTGGCCCTCCAGGTGTTGCACTCTCTCTGGCTGCACAGAGCCTCATGTTGGGAAACCAGATCACGATAATCACCGCTCATTAAATATGGACGACAACCGCCACAGATTTAAGTGTCTGGGATCCACCGCCCGCGTTTCACAAAACTGGGAAAGCGTGCAAGCGTCTAATCGAAAACACATAACTGTGCCTCGGCCAGACAGCGGCGGCAGCGGCGGCCAGAGCTTCATCGCCTTCAGTCAGTGATGGTTGACAACAGGGTTTGATCCTCGGTGTGTCGGACTTGAAAAGCTGAAGCTGACGTCGCCTTTTGCATAAACATCAGTAAAGTACTCAGCGTTGCATCGTTATTAGACTTTTGCAAAGCAGCAGCGGGCTGGATAACGGATCAATAGCAGCAACGACTGATCTCTTCTTCCTTTTTAAAAGTGCCGTTTCCTCCCTCAGACTGGTGTAAAAATCAAGAGTAGTGGGAAGTGAGTTTTCTGCATCGATTTTGGCATAAACAAGCACATAAAAATGTAATGTGGCCGCTTTGTCTCCCTCTGACTGTAGGCCAGCATGGTTGACTGTCTCAAACGCTTTCGCCCACCCATAATTACATTTTTTCCTGTTGTACGTGGTGAAACAAACTCTGGTTACACCGCTCCTCTACTCCGCTCCTCTCCCTCCCTCCATTTTTGCGAAACACTTAAACCGCCCGCTGAATGCGCGGCGGCGGCAGCGGCAGCGGCAGGAAGGCTGTGCTGTGCTGTGTCTGTCCGTCCGTGCTTTGGTTGAGATATTTGCAGTTTTCCTGAGCGTAACACGCTGTCGTCACCTCGGAGCGTACGAGACACGTTACTGTCAAACGTGAGGGATTTTCAATTTGCTTTTTTTTGTGCTAAATGTTACTGAGAGAGACGGCGTGCAGCTTTCAGGGCCGTCAAAAGGGCCCAGAGTGTGTTCTGTGGTGGGGACAATCAAAATGAAAACACTCTGTTTTGTCACTTCCTCCCCGGCAGTAATAAAACGGCTTACAAACGACCATGGGAGAGGCTTTGTCTCTGGAATGAAGACGACGCAGAGAAAGGAAAGGTAAAAGGGGGCTGCTTCCAAATTGCTACGGAAGAAAAGGAGGTCCAGGGCCTCGTGTGCAAAGTGGCAGAGGCTGCAGGGCGGAGGGAGAAAAGGTGGGCCGGGGAGGGAGGGAGGGAGGAGGGTACAAAGGGAGTCTGTGGTGGGGGAGGGAGGGTGACAAGTGACCCTGCAGACAGGCTGATTCTGTCATTTCAACGGCCCCCGCTGTCACTTTTATTCACATCTCCACAAGAACGAGAGAGGGGGGGAAAAAAATAGCAGGAAGAAAATAATGAAGCCGGTCCTGGAGGGGATGAGATGAGAGCGGCAGAGGCAGAGGCAGGGCGGAGGGGTGATAAATAAATGAAGAGCAAGCGGGGCTGGTTTGTGTAAGTGCGTCAAGGTCGGGGCTACATTTACACCTGTCCCTCAAGGCTGCAGGGCTGGAAAGGCACAACTGGTGATCAGATCGCTGGGAGACGTGTCCTTGGCGGGCCAAGAGTCAAGCTGCTTCTATGGGCTGTGGGCGCTGCAGGGGCAGGTGAAACACTGACACCCTGCTGACCGCGACAACACACACACAGACACACACACAAACACGGCGCAGAGCAAGGATAACATGGCGTACTGCTCTCATGACACCTCGTACACATTGATTACATCACTCAGTCTTTACATGTTGAACCCGGTAGTAGTTGCTTGATCAAACGTGTGTACTGGCATGATGACTCGCCTAATGTTCTTTTACTGTGTTTACATGCATGCTACACTCTGATTATCTGTCTGTAAAGGTGTGTATGACTGAACATGGAGGTGTTTCACTCTCATACTCTCCACAAAACTGAATTTACAGTCACATAGAAGCAGAATCTTAGCAGAATGTAAGTTCTAACCTGCATGTGAAGGTACTGAGACACACACACACACACACACACACCTCTTACACCGTCTGCGTGTTTCAGACTGGCAGTCGGCGTCACGTAAAATGAATCTTTTCCTTCAGGAGACCCAAACCCATAAATCTGTTCCGTGACGGTTCAGTACATCTTGATTTCAGCAAAAATCTGAGAGGGACTAAATATAAAAGTGAAGCAACATGGATCTGCATCATGACTTCACACTCACACGGACACATTCGTCACCACAAAAAAGTTACTGAAGGTGTTTCATAGAACGCAGAACACTCTCCTTCCTCTCCTTCCTCCTCTCTCTCTCTTTTTTCTATCTGGCCTGTGCTGCAGCGCCACCCAGGGGCGAGTCTGGGTTCCGGTCACATGGGACTTCCGAGAACCCGGAAGTCCCATTTTCGCAGTTTATATTTTAGAGTACAAAAACAAGTTCATAAACTCAGTGGCCTAAGGGGTTAAATATAGAAGAATGTCTAAAGAGGATCTATTTTTCCACAAAGTCAGCATGATGACAGTTTGATGTGATTGAACAGAGCGGCTGAGGCTGAGGCTGAGGCTTACTGGGGCGATCTGTGAAGTAGAATCTGGTTATTTACAGCTTCTAGTGTGGGACCACTCCTGTGTTCCCTGGACATGTGGTTGGTCTGTGGTGGACCTGCTGTGGCAGATTATGGCAATAAAGCCTCCTATCAACATGCCTGCCCCCCCCCCGGCCCCCCCTCCTCTGATCATCTTTGCACAGCAGTTTAAGCCTGGCGCCAGCAAGCATGCATAAATAAGAGCAGCTCATAAGCAGCCCACAAAAAGGACGCTTGACTTAATTTGTTGTGATTCGCTGCGGTGCTGCTGCCATGGGCTCTGGCTTCATTCAGATATGCCCGTCACGTTCAGTCGCAAAACCCCAATACCGGCTCTCGCTTTCCTCCGGATGAGAGTTTGCCGGATCGGGAGCTCGTCTGCTCAAGACGAAGAAGAAGACGACGAGCGCACGCCGGCATTAGCGAACAATATCAGAGCGGTTAAAGAGGGCGACGCACATGGGAGGAGGAGAGACTCACACAATGGGATGGATGTGAGTGGCGGAGGCTCGTTTGACTAAGATCAACAGTCACATCAGTGGGTAGTGCTCTCTTTAAAAGCAGTGGGCTTACAGACGTGTAGCACGGCGTGTGATAAAGCATCAAGGCCACAGTCGCAGCGCTCCGTGGCTTTGACATGCTGATATCCAGCCCTCTCATCCCCCCCCGACCCCTCCCTCCCGCCCGTCTGCTGTTTGATCAGAGAGAGAGGGGCTGCCATTTTCTCATTCTAGTCTCTTCAACAGCTGTGGTGAAATTCACATCTAAATTCAAATGGAGGCCAACATTATCATCCCTCAATCTTTTTTCCCTTTCCAGTCGTTCACGGCAGAGATTTATTCTGTGGGCGATAAACAGGATGCAGCTGCTCGGGGAGCCTTGGAGGAACTGGAAACGGATGACTGTTTTTACTGATGTCTTGCGAGGGCGGCTCCAAGAGGACAGCTTTAACTCTCTCAACAGCTCCCTCTAAAGACACAGGCCCAGCGCTGACACGCAGCAGCAGGAGCAGGAGCACACAACACCGCACAACATCATTCACATGTGTCGTGTGATGCGTGTGTGTCAGTTTGCCGTTTCCCACACTTACCACTTCGTCCTCAGACCAGCACTTCTCTATCAGCTTGGGCACGGGCTTCTTCACCAGGCGCTGCAGAGCCTTGCCTGCGTCGTAGCTGCTCTCGTGTAGCTGAGGGCAACAATCACACAAGCAGAACAATCAGAACGCACGCAATCACAGAAACAAGATCATATTCATCCTCTGAGGTTCGCCTGGAATACCCTCAGCATTACAGAGACATGTTCATTTCATTCTAATATAAATAGATTTCATATCAAAGGAGGTTTTTTTACTAGAAATCTCCACCTGAGGCAGAGCGCCAGAGGAGAAGACACGCAGAGATCCAAGAAGCAGCGAGGATACAAACGAGGCGGTGACAAAGGCGACCGTTGTGCCGCTCCGGGCCGTGTGTGTCATATTGAATCGGGAGGAACGGGGCAGCGCGGAGAAGCTCTTTCACCGAGGATAAACAAGCATTACTCATTGGAATTGCAAATAGAGACGAAGGTCGAGAGACGACGACCTGCCAGCTATGTTAATTTTTTTTTTTGTTAACTGTTTATAGAGTCTGAATATAAATGCCCTGTTTGTGATGATTGTAATCTCTTTCTTCTGCTTGATTCCTCTGTATTCATTGTCAACGTGAGGGACAAATCTCTCATTATGGCTAATATAGTGTCAGCCTGAGGATTCACCTGGCTGGTGTGTGTGTGTGTCGGGGGGGAGGGGTCTCCATCAGAGTAGAGCCGCATCCTAACAGAGCTCAGAGTGAAAATCGCTGCGTTCCAATTACAAAATAATACAGTGATGTGCCGGTGAATGGATTTCTACTGTTGAACTGACTGGTTGGCATGGATACTTACAGTGTTAAGTGCATTTAATGTAGTGTCGTCCCGAGAGGCTGCTAGACACCCGTCTTCTGTCGAGCCTCCGTCACACATCCCGGCAAAGGCAGCCATGCTCCTGAGGGCACAAGATGGAGAACATCAACATCACACACACTCACAGAGATGCTACTGTACCAGGCTACTGTATGAGCTCATCGTCCCTACAGGAAGTGTGTTTTAAGTGTGACTCCTTTCTATGGATGGTGTCACAATATGGTTCTCGTATTATAAATTTAGACGCCATTAGCATTATAGTCAAACTGTGCCGGTTTGGGGAAAGCAGCCAATCACAGTGCAGAGCCGCCCTGCAGGCAGCTAAACCACAGCAGAACGCACACAGCTGACATGTTTATGTTGTGTAAAGCTGAGGTGCCAGCGTGTGTTCATCGCCCTTTTTAATCGTGAGTGTAACATTTTTGTTCCGCACAGCTGTCGCCTCCATCCATGTGAGAATCCACTCGATCAAAGAAGTCTACGGCTGAGTATCGAATCAAATCTGACCTAATGATACGATTAAACTTTGATGTGATTTGTACAATAATGGCTTCACAGTGACAGATCAGGATGAATTACACAGCAGACACAGATGCTGCTTTACTGATACGCCATATAAAGCCCATTAAATACTATAATATACAATGATAATTTAATTAATGATGCTGAAACATTACAATAGATAATGTAACTAATTGGATTACATGACATCATTGTACATTGGATAAAATGCTAGATGCTAGGCTAAAATCCTTTGATGGGTTAATTTCACATCATGTCTTTGCACAGGTGAACACACACACACACACACACACACACACACACACACACACACACACAGAGGAGGGACCTGTGTTTGTGTCTCTCTCAGCTCACCTTGCAGCTCTGAGGTACATGAGAAGGTCACAGTCGTTGACCCCTGGCATCCAGACCAGCTCCTCATTCTCGGTCACGGCCTGGCCACCAGGGGAGGGGAAAGGCTGCAGCTCTGGGAGCTTGGCCTAATTAGGTCCAGGGAGAAGGAGAGAGACAGATGGTGTCACACTACAAATAGCACAGAAGCTTGAGGAAAATATCGCCTTTCAACCCCCTGTCAACTGCTCTTCACCGCGCGGCTGAGTGGTGGCAGGAAGGAACGGGGAGAAGCTACACTCACGGCGGCTCGGGTTCGTCACAGACTTAACACCGGAGCTGAACTACTCCGGTGGCGCTCTGTACGTGCCTCGGGGCGGAGGAACCAGAGCGTCTCATGACTCTGGGTGCTTGTTTTGGTGCGCATTTAAAAGCAACACGGCACGCACAGCTGATCCTCGCTCAGCCGGGGAAACACTGTTAATATTTGACTAATCTACCTAAACACAAGCAAGTTTGTACAAGACCTGCTGCTCTTTACTGTGGCTTCACACGACGCAGCCAAATAAGGCCAGGGGCTAACAGCACATACGCAAACATCATGCAAAGCTCTGTGCACGCCACATTCCACCCATGTCTGCAGAGGGAAGCTGCCATTTTAATATCTTATCTATATAATCTTATCTCTATTTTAGACGATCGCATTCAACATTATCACCTAAACTTGTGGAAATAAAGCTGCAGCTGACGTTAACTTGTGAGACATGTTATGAAAGGATGAAGCACTCTTCGGTTGATTATTATAAATGATAAGCTACATCCAGACATGAAGTGTAAGGCTGGAGTGAGATCAATGAGATGTGTGTGTGATAACGGCATGAGCATGTTCAGTGAGAGAGAGAAGCTGCTTGTGACTTGTGTACTGTGTGATCACTTACTTGGTGACTGGGGCCCACTCTGATCTCCCCCTGTGTGCTGTTTAGTCGCCTGCAAAGAGATAAAGAAGGCAGAATGAACATAAAAATATGTATTTGGCCGAGTGTCGAGAGTAGCTTAAAGGAATCTGCCTGCTGTGTGCCTGTTGATCCGGCTGAGCAACTGTAAAAAGGTTCAAACTCACAACTGGGGGGGATCTTTTTCTTATTTTATTACAGAACAGACTGAAGCTTAAAGGCAGGAAGGGAGAAAAAACAAAACTCATAATTCAAACGCAGGAGAAAGATCAGAACTAGACAGAGGGGGACAGAGTCTGCAGTCTGAGGAGACGCATCTGTGTGTTTGATTCTTTATTCCGGAGAGCAAAGCGGCAGATTCTTTGCTCTTTTGCTCCGGCAGCAGCAAAGCTGAGCCGAGCACATTTGCAAGCCCTGATATTGTGGATGCAGCAATAAAACAGAATCCCCTAAAAGGTGGGAGGGGGAGCGCGGCTACACAGGGACTCACAGGGGCTGGAGCCTCCAGAGCGGCGGCGGCGGCGGCTGCTGGTGCAAATGTTGGTAGCCATAGCAACTGCAATTTAATAATAGTGTTCCGAATCTCCAGCTGCAGTGGATTAAAGAAAATGACAAGATGTTCCTTTTGAAAAGCCTTTCCCTCTGTTGCCTAGGTAACGGCGCTGATTTTCATACAGGCGAGCGCGGGGCGGCCCAGAAACTGTCAGCGTGATTTGCACCCATAGAAGCCTCGCACTCCATCAGGGAGACCTGGCTGAAACCGGAGTCCACGTCCCTCCGGTCGCTTTACAGACCTGCAACCACAAAAGCCTGTGACGGATTCATATTCCACCCGACTCCCCCTCATAAGAGACTCCCCCCCTCCCCCCCCTCACAGACGGGGGGAGAGAGAGGTAGAGGAGTAATCCATACCGTATGCACTATGGCTGAGAGAAGACCTGGCACACACAGCAGCCGCACAGGCCAAGTGGATTTTAACAGCAAGTCCAGTGACCCCCAGCCTATCAGGACAGTTTGCTAGCGTTGCCGTGCCAACACATGTTCCAATACTTCATCACATTTTATTTACAAACGGCAATAAAGTCAGAGCAGATAAGAGGAAGTGAACGGCCGTGAGACTTCGGCAGTGGGTTTAAATAAGCTGTGACAAATGTGCTGATCAGATTCAAAAAGCCTCTCTTCCATCTTATACGCGCTGATTTGTATCTAAACAGCTTTGAGATGCCTTCCAGACATGTGACTCATACTTTAGGGCGTTTTGCTTATATTATTCTTTAACCTGAAACTTTGGAAGCAGCTATTATAAGTGATTGACGCACAAATCGCTCTGTGGGAAGCAGAAGTTGTGCAATAATTCTTTGGGTTTGTGTCAGATGGTAAATCTGGGAACACGTAAACACATTAATGTGTTCTAGCGTCTCAGCCAAAGTACAAGCCTTCATATATTGGTGTGGATCCGGGCTTGTAGGAGGGAATGTGATGGTTCCTCTTCCTGCAGGTGCCCAAATAGAACAGAAAGGTTTTCTGTTGAGAGAAACTTCTCCAAACGTATTCCTGACAATGTGCACTCTGTCGGGCCCACAGTATATCTGGCAGTTGGCTGTGAGGATGACAAATGAGGACATGTGCACCAGAATAAGAACTCAGACTGGAGACAGCCATGTTATACTCCTGCACATCCTGAGAGCAGAGGAGTCGACATTCAGATGGAATGCAGCAACGGTCCGGAGAGAGGAGGCGGAATACAGATGGATTGCAGCGGGAAGCTCTCAGGACTTTCCAGACGGTCTGCAGGTAAAGTCAGAACCAGGAGGAGCCTGTAGAGTAGCAATGTGACCAAAATATAACCTTACTTTTAAACTAAATCAGATGTATCTCACAAAGATCCCAGTGCTTACAGGCGAAGGATAGGATGTGTTGTTTACAGATCAGGAAGAACAAAAGGCTCAGGACTATGATGCTATTTTTATTTCCTGATTTAATAGTCTGAGTAATGCTAAACCTGTTACAGTAGTAAACACAGGAGAAAGGGTATTGACAAGTAAACGACTGGTTATACAAATGTAATCAAAGATTTATTCCTTTTATATTAATTCAAAGCCCAGCAGCTCCTCCTCTCCTCTCCTCTCCTCTCCTCTCCTCATGTACTTAAGTTATTGTTGTTGCTCATTAAACTCAAACAACAACGTGACGGTCTGGTCAACTTTGTACGTGCGTGCGTGCATGCTTGTGTGTGCAATCAAGGCTGGCCCCGCCCCCTCTATCAATTCCAGCCAATCGCCGCTCGAGCCTGTGGCACACTGACATAATTGCGGCGCACAATAACAAGAAGCCAACTTCAGCATGTCACAGCCATGACGAGCAACACACAACACACACACACACACACACCCCCGGCCCCGCTTTGTGTGACTGTGTGTGTGTGAGCGCCGCGTCGCTCCGTGCGCCATGTCATCTCGATTGTAAACACGGAGGCTGCTGCAGCAAAATGGAGCCCCGGCAGCCTCTCCGGCAGGCAGGCAGCCTCTCCGGGGCTCCGTGAGTGTGTAAGAACGAAACCGGAGACGCGTTTATAAGCGACCGCGTCTCAACATAAAGCCCCGGCGGTCAGACGGAGGTGCGGAGCCGCGGCCGGTACACTGAGCCTCACGGTGCCGCGGAACGCAGCGCGCAGAGCGGTGACAGGGCTGCACGCCGTGAAATCACCACAAAGTGCGGGGACGCGACAACAACACAGCCGGTAAACACAATGACAGCGATGCAGCCAGCTCACACACACACAATAGACACACACACTTTTGTCAGGCAGCCGGAACGCGAGTCGCAGAAAGGAGCCGAGCGCCGGAGCCGAGCGGAGAAAGCGGCAGCATCGAGCCGAGCACCTACCTCCGCGGGCTGAACAGATCGTCCATTTCTGACATGGAGCCCTGCAGGTTGGGCGGTGACACTGTGTGCACTCGCTCGTTGGGTTCGAGTCCCCCTCACCCACCTATTTGTAGGTGCTCAAAATGGAGAAGCGCGCATTCGCTCCGGAGATGAGGCTCACTGAGCTTGTGCTGTGACCTCAGCATGCACGTAGCAGCGTAGCACAGCGCCGCTCCGCTCCTGTGCGGGCACTACTGAGCATGTGCTGCGACCTTACACACACACACTCACTCACTCACACACACACACACACACACACAGCAGGCGCACACACAAAGCAGACACGCAGGCAGGATACGGAATTCATCTCTCCTCGTATGTCTGCGCCATAATAAACAAGGCTGAAATTGCGCGGCGGCGGCAGACAGCTCGCTCAGAATACCAAAGCAGCGGAGGGAGAGGGAGGGAGGGAGAGGAAGGGAGGGAGGGAGGAGGAGGAGGGGGACGGGGCCCTGGAGCAGGGGGATCCCAACTGGCAACCCCTCCTGCCAATGACAAGGACTGCTGTCACTTGAACAAGTGAGGCCAACAAATTCGGAATTAAATGAAACAGCTCCTAACGAACATGTGACCACACAGGAGATCTAAAGACTCTTGGGGGGCCGCTGGAGTCCTGCAGGACCATGGAAGAGACAAGACCCTGAACATTGAACACAAGAAAGCAGCTCCACCCCGGCTGCAGACCTTCTAAAGGTCAGAAACGTTAAGAATAGAACATTAACACATTCACAATCTGCATCTAAACAAGAATACACTAAGAGACACAAAGTCCATGATCTCACTCCAGTAAAGGCAGGACCGGTCTGGAACATGACAATACCATGAGATGTATTGTAAAGTCAATTCTTTACATTTACTGAGCCTGTAAACAGACTGACTGAACTCTATGAACCTGATCCATCCTGTTTACTTCTCATTTAAACAGGAGATAGTTAAAAACAAAGTCTATCAGCAGGTCACGTGTGTTCTCACAGGCAGGGAACTGAAGTCCAACCTGCTCAGGCGTCCAGATGAAGAGGATCACAGCTGAGCGACATCATGTATGACATCAGGTTTTCATACAGGCTCTTTGTTGTTCTGTATTATTGTAACATTTCTCCTGGAGCCAAACATAACTAAGATGCTCCTAATATTACATTTAATATGGAAAACACACACTAATTAACTCCTGACATGCCACTTGACAAGAATCAACAAAGGCCACTGACAGTGACAGAAGGGGGGGATGGGAGGGGGGGGGGCTCATAATGACATCACATTAGTATCAGACCTTATGCACTGATAACATTGAGTGCAGTAATTAGCAACACAGCATCATTAGACACACAACTGTGGAACCACGGCTGCATCGCAGAGACGGGAACAGCACGAGAGGAACGTGCTCTGTGTGTGAGTGTGTCTGTGTCTGTGTCTGTGTGTGTGTGTGTGTGTGTGTGTGTGTGTGTGTCTGTGTGTGTGTGTGTGTGTAAGCTCATCTGCTGCCCTGGAACAACACTGCTGCATATTCATGCTCCTCTGATGCAGAAGCAGGATATGAACAATGTCATGTTCTTGCTGTGTTGCCTATAGGTGACGTTGTATTAAAGTTATAGTTAATAGGCAGGAGAGGGAGATGTGGCATTTTATGAGAAATAATAATGTAGATTTTATGCAGGAAGGAGCAATAATTGCTGTTTTCTCCGGAGCTGCACAGGTAAATGAGATCATAAAGCTTTATCACTCCAGTGTAACAAAGCCTTTATCCCCAGGAGAAGACCCCCAAATCCTAACACCTGTGTATAAGATCCATGTGTGTGTTGTATAAAAACATGGCCCGGCTCTAATTTACCACTGTAATCTCTCTGGGAGCTATATATCCATGACTTCTGCTCGTTAAAGGAAGCAGTGAATGTGTCTCTGCCTTTGTTCTGCTGAGGGGAGCAGCAGAGGACAGAGAGGACAGAGTGGACAGAGATCTTCCTCACCTGGTCTCCGGGTTATATCCCAGGATATAGAAGAAGGAGTCGGCGCGGGCTTTGAACTCCCTGGCAGCAAAAATGTCGGAGAAATGGGAAATGTTGCATTTCCCCCTGGAAGACAGAAGGAAGAGGAGCTTTAATAGGCGAGAAACAACCACATGACAAAGTGATACGCTGGCAGGAGTGGCACCCCTAATTAGAGGCTGTGGGGGGGTTTTGGTGTGTGTGTGTGAGGTGACAAATCCGGCAGCAGGGATCCGGAGCCTGTCAGGGCCTGCTGACTTTGCTGTGAGGCTTCCAGCTCCGGCTATTGAACCTGTAAATACAAGCTGAACATGTCAGCTCTGCCCCGGCTGCTGCCGCCTGTGTGGGATACACACGCTTTACTGACGGGGACGGGAATTCAACCTGCGCTTCTCTCCCTGGCCTGACGTGATTACCCCCCAAAGAGCCCGAGGAGCCCGGCGCTCCGACCACATCTTGATACCATTCCCGTTCCCCAGCACCCGGGTGTCTGGGCCAATCAAAATAACAGACATCACAGGCGAGCGGGGGCAAGGCCGGCCCGGCCCAGCAGCAGCGTCTTCCTCCCCTTGAAGAGATTAAAAGGGAAGCGAGCGGTGCCGTCTGCGGAGAGCTGTGTGGCATTACGGCATCTCGCTGGAATTCTCTCCCATTTATCCCGAGCCTTGAGACTGGAGTGAAATCAAAGGGCGCTCTGTGCAGGGAGAAGTTGCAGCTAATTTGCCCTGAAATCAGCGGTTTCTGACAGACACGGCTTTGACTCCCCGCCTGCTGCGCCGCTCACACATGGTTTGGGTTAGAGGGAGAGGGGAAGCGGGAGAGGTGGGACGGGGCCGGGCCGGGCCAGGAACGGATAAGCGGGAAGAGACGGAGGAGGAAGGGATTGAGTGCAAAGGGAGAATATCCCATTTTTCAGACGGGGACGTTAATCACGCCTGTGTGCTCCTTTCCCCCCCCAAAGCTAAACTCTGAAAGAATTCCACCGCTTTGGCTGCAGCGGCTCATGTGGGTCAGCAGAGATCAGACGCCTTCTGTCAAGCATGTGTGTGTGTGTGAGTGGAGGCCACCAGGAGCCATTTTAAGCTGTGTGTTCATATCCACTGTGTGTGTTTCTGCTCTGAGCCTTCATTTGTCACTCCGGCTCACAGCAGGAGAGGAATGGAGGTTTGGGACTCGTGAACGTACAGGAAGGGAATTACTTCAGCACAGTGTGTACCATGTAGATTAGAAGAAGATACTTAACAGGAAATGGACACATGTGCATCAGAATAAGTATGACATCATTGTAGTGGCGTCATTCTTGTGTATCGCAGTTATTCAATCATTCCTGTGTTTCAATCAGAGCCCCAGTGTGAGGGGTTTGTTTGTCCATTTACAAGAGTGAAATCTGTTCTAACAGCATCACCATGGCGACGGGAATGAGGTTTAATATTTAAATAATATAGAATAATAGGATTAAACGCTGTAGATGACAAAAAAAGATGTATGAGTCATCCATATGGATTTGTTTTGCTCCAAGAATATAAAATGAAATATGGATCTTTGGTTACATTTTCAAACAGGCCCCGACTCTGAAGCCTGATCTAAACTCAGGACTGCAACCAAACACTGGAAAGGAACAAGCTGACCTACATGCATACATACAGGTGTGTGTGTGTGTGTGTGTGCGTGCGTGTTTACCTGAGAGCAGCAGCATGGTAAGTGTCCACGTAGTCGGAGATGAAGAGTTCTCGACTCCTGACAACTGGATCTGTGATAACCAGTTCCCGGCCAGAGTCTAAGGGGAGAAGGTATTTAAACATTTAACCACACTGATAAGCAAACACATTCATCCAGGACACAACACGAGTGGAGATCAAGCCGGCTGTGTGTTTGAAGTGACTAATAACAGGCTGAGTGCAGCTCTGCTTAGGGCCGGAGTAACAAGTGCCTCAGCGGAGGTCAATATTAAGCCTCATAATTCAATAAAGCCAATAAAGTGCAGTCCCTGAGGAGAGCACATAATGTTCAGTCCTCCCGTGGAATGACCCTGTCGGGGGGTTCAGGCACGTCAGCGGGACTCGCGGCTGACAAATGACCTCAGCTGTGGTGCGTGGTGGCCGCCGTGCTCCGGCCTTGTGACATCAATTCCAATAATCTTGAGTCCCGGCTGCAAGGACAGACTGCAGATAGGAGAACGCCGAGCGGTGAGCCGAGGGTCTGTGTGTGTGTGTGTGTGTGTGTGTGTGTGTGTGTGTGTGTGTGTGTGTGTGTGTGTGTGTGTGTGTGTGTGTCTGTGTGTGTGTGTGTGTGTGTGTGGGGAGGGAGGGGGCTCAGCTGATGACATCAATGAAGTCTTCCATCTACGGTGACCAGACGAGTGACGGCTCAAAGACACACAGAGGCGGCGGCGGTGGCGGCGGCGTCTGGTCTTGTTTACTTGTAATTGTGAGTGAATATGTATTTGTTGTTTGGGTGTGAAGAGTGAGACGAGGTTTGGATTCAGTGAGGTGAGGAGACTGACTGAGGCTCAGCCATCAGGGGCATGTTAGCTAAAGAGAACCGCCAAGTGCTAATAGGATGTGTCAACAGGTGTGTGTGTGTGTTTGTGTGTGTGTGTGTGTGTGGTGAGGCTGTGTACACTGAGACACTTTTTCTAATGTGAAGCTTGAAATGAAGCTCAGCCCAGAAGCAAAGGCAGGGAATCACACATTCAACAACAACAACCCTGAGAAGATATGTATGATCAGTAAGTGTGTATAAGTGACTGATTGAATAATTATCACTGATTCCAGGCTGATAGATGTTGTTTTCCCTACATTAACAAGTAAGTCGTGTGTCAATTTATGAATAGTTTATTAAAGAACTAAAGAAATGTGAGCGCACTCCTCATCAAATATGAATTAAAAGAAAATCAAATCTTGAACTTGAGCTGAACTTCTCTAAGCCTCAGTCAGTGGAGGCTGTAGTGAGGCTGTGTGAGGCTGTAGTGAGGCTGTAGTGAGGCTGTGTGAGGCTGTAGTGAGGCTGTAGTGAGGCTGTGTGATGAGCAGGACGTCAGATCAGAACCTGGCAGAGAGCAACAAGCTGCTCCTCTAACAGGCTGAACCGAAGCAGGGAGCTGGCATTTATCACAACAGAGCAGAACAAAGCATTAAGGCTTCACACAGAGAGTCACACTTAAACAAATGTGACTGGCTCTGTGGAATCTGCTCCAGAATTTAATCAGTCGGCGGAAAACTGTGGAAGTGCTGGTGTGAGAGACGGAGAGAGACCACTGCCTCTGATGCTCTCTGTGTGTGTGTGTGTGTGAGTGTGTGTGTGTGCTCAAGGGCCACATGACACTGCGGGTTATTAGCACTTGACAGTGCTGCTGTCTGGCTTGGAGGAGCGTTGCCCGGGGAACAGTGCAGAGCCGAGGGACGCCGTCTTCTGCTTTGGCTCTGAAATGTGATTCACCGCCAGCTCTTACACTCTCTGAGCACAGGCAGGTGTGTGTGAGTATTCCAGAGAGAGGGCTATTGAGCGGTGTGTGTTAGCGAGAGGAAGTGTATTTACATTCAGAGTGTATACACACACACACGCACACACACACACACACGGGCGGGGCAGCCTCACCGTTCTCGTTGTTGCGGTCCTGCACCAGGTGCTGGTACACGGAGTCGGGAACCTCTGACTGGCGGTAGTACCATTTCACATTCATCAGCAGATGGTCCCGTTTACTCTGTAACACACAGAGAGAGAGAGAGAGAGTGAGTGAGTGAGCAGCAGAAGAGAGAGGGGGGAAGATTGGGGAGAAAAATCCCACAATAAAATAAACCAACATTATTGTGTTTGTTAACGATGTCACAGACCGGCCTCTTGGCAGACGCTGTGTGTGTGTGTGTGTGTGTGTGTGTGTGTGTGTGTGTGTGTGTGTGTGTGTGCAGATGCGTTGTTTATGAGTCACACCCGCCCATGCCAGGACGCACACAGAGAGGCCAAGTCAATTAAAAAGGGATTGCCGAGCATTTAGAGCCTTAATAAAGTAAACAGTGGGACGGCTGCTGCTGGAGGAGCAACGGGGAGGAAGAGGAGGAGGAGGAGGAGGAAGAGGAGTGCTCGGTCTCTACCTTCATATCTGCTTACTTAATACCGTTGATCAAGAGAGCTCTTAAGTGACTCTAACACACTCAGGTGAAGTCTCTTGTCTGGCCTCTTTGCTCTCTCTCTCTCTCAGCACCGCCATCTACTGGCCTGACAAGCAAGTGCAGGCAAAGCAAAGCCCTGTAGTTCACGAAAGAGACCAGCAGGTGGCAGCACTGAGGTGAGATGGAAGTGCTAGGGCTCCAGTCAATGAAATAAGAGAGAGAGGGGTGAGTAAGGGAGGGGGGAGACGGGGTGAGTGATGAAAAAGGGCAAGATACAGTTTTCATTTGGCGATATAAAATATTTATCATGCTTTCACATAAACCCAACTGACCGACACGGTGGTTTAAGAGAACATTACAGAGCTAAAAGCCGAGCTGAGAGACACCTGCAGCACGGAGCGAGGAGAGGAAGAAGAGGAAGGGAGGAAGAATACAGAGCGATGTGAGGAAGGAGAGAGAGAGAGAGAGAATGTTAATGTACTGAATGTAACTACAAGCTAACACAGCTCAGTCCACAGGCAAGCTTGCAGATTGGCAGAATGGAGTGTGTGTGTGTGTGTGTGTGTATGTGTGTGTGTGTGTGTGTAAGTAAAGGAACATGAGGTCAGCACTCAGATATTTAAAGCTTTACACTACATTGTCCTGTTATGTCACTGGGGAGGAGCAGAGCACAGGCAGCCAAGCACATCATCACCTCCCTAAACCCTCAAGACGACCTCTGCTTTCCCCATTCCTCTCTCTCCCTCTCCCTCCCTTCTCCTTCCTCCTCCTCCTCCTCTTCCTCCTCTAGCGACGGCAGCACCCTCCATTTTCTTTCCCCCCGCTCCTCTCCTTCTCTCCCCGTGTTTCTCCAACCTTGAGCAGGAAATCAGTGAGTAAGTGAGCCTGGACGTGTTAAACAGCAGCTGGCACGCACTCAGTCGGGCTGCATTGGCGCTCTGGGTGATTGTGTGCGCTCGCAGCACGTGTGTGTATGTGCCCGCACACACACACACACACACGCACACGCACACGCACAATCCCAGCGATTCAAGAGCGGCGTGCTGATGGGGTGAGACAGAGCTGGAGCACTTAGACACACTGTGTGAAGAAATGTGTGCAATGACGTCATGCTGCTCCCTCCTCTCCTCTCCTCCCCCCTCCCCCCTCCCAGCCCTTAGCCCACCCATTCCAACCTGTCATCCGCCCAGTGTGTAGACATTGTTGCCTCGTAGAGAAACAGGCTGCCCGCCACCACAGAACAAGCTGTCATCCTCTGCTCGTACCTACATAATTAATACTTTCTAAGCGTGTGTAAAAGCTCCCAGCGAGCCACCTGAGCGTCATTATCTGCCGCCGAGCCGCCAAATGAAAGGGATTTCATAGACGGGCGGCTCATCCACGCTCCATTATTTCAAAGATGACACAAATATTATTACTGACTATTGCATCAACTCTCATCAGCATCTCTCCCGTCTCTACCTTGTTGCTGCATCTCGGGGCGGCAGATTGCTGTTTAGATGCTCGCAGCGGCGTTGAGCGCTCTTCAGGCGAGGGAGGGAGGGAGGGGGGAGCTACATATGGAGCAAGTGGTGGGAGTGAGGCATAGCTTTCAATTATCATAATTCTATAAACATGCAGGGTAGAGGAGCGAGGAGATAACAGGAGGGGAAAATGGAGGAGAATGACAGGAGGCTCAGACTGAGAATGGACCTGAAGCAGGCGTGATGTCTGGGCGAGCGGAGAGAGAGGGGGAGAGAGAGAGAGGGAGAGAGAGAGAGAGGGAGAGAGAGTGTGTGTGTGTGAAAGAGGGAAATTGATTGGAGACGTTCCACACACACACGCTGCCTGGTGGAGAGAGAGAGAGAGAGAGAGAGAGAGAGCGAGAGAGAGAGAGAGAGGAGCGCACGGCGGCCATCTTTAGTGTCCTTCCTGCTAGAGGCTAAACGCGGCCCTGCCCTCCCTCCTCCTGGACCCTAGACCTGGGGAATGCTGCTCCTCTCTGCGGAGGGGCCCGGAGACTTACTAACACACTACTGAGAGAGAGGGGGGGGAGAGAGAGAGAGAGACAGAGAGAAGAGCAAAGGAAGAGGGAGAGGGGGTGAAGCCGGAAAGAGGGCTGTATTAAGGAGGAGGAGGGGGCGAGGGAGGTTCAAGATCTTCTCATTTCCTCAAGACTTTACATTACAACTGTCCTCCTCCTGCTTTGCTCAAAGGCCCGGGGCAGCGGGCGAGCGAGGCCTCTATTCACAGAGAAGATATAAACCTGAGAGTCATGCTTTTGGGGCCGAGCACAATGGCTGCCTCCCCCACTCACTCACTCACCCCTCCCTCCCCCACTCACCCCTCCCTCCCTCACTCACTCACTCCCCCCGGTGGCGCACACACACACACACACACACACACACACACACACACACACACAGGGGGCAGATTGTAGTGGGGCCGCAGCTCCACAGGGTCAAAGTTGTGGATGCGTTGGAGAAGCTGGCGAGAGGTGAGCGAGTCAGAGACGAGTCACAGCGCTCGCCGCCACTCTGCTCGTCTTTGTGTCGGTGGCTTAATTGTCTCTGTGACGAGCCGAAGATGGCCGCCCCTCAGAGCCACAACGGCCCCGTATGAGGAGGAGTCTTTGTGCGGCTCTGTGTGTGTGTGTGTGTGTGTGTGTGTGTGTGTGTGTGTGTGTGTGTGTGTGTGTGTGTGTGTGTGTGTGTGCGTGTGTGCGTGTGTGCGTGCGGTCAAAGTCGGGAGCCGGGGCCCCCGTGTACGACCGCACCGCCACAAAGGCTCGGGGGGGAGCGGGGAGATACGGAGGGCAGGGTCTCTCTTTACGAGCGGAGGCTTTTAATGTGAAAAGAAACACGCTGGGCTGAGAGAGGGAGGAAACGATGGACTGATGGAGGAGCAGCTCCATGTTCTCCTCTGGGAGGAGGCGAAGGAGACAGAAGAGGAGGAGGAGGAGGAGGAGGGACAAGCAACATCTGCTCACTGGAGGACTTTACAATATGGCCGACAGCTCACAGCCAACTTGAACCGTGACAGAACTGAGGGAACGTTGTTGCAACCTGTAACCCTCAAACCAGAACGCCCCCTCTTCCTCCCTCTTCCTCCCCCTTCCTCCCCCTCCCCTCCTCCCCTCACTGTAACACACGAGCCTTGCTTTAAACAGAACCAGACCCTCTCCCTCCCACACGCCGGCCCCCAGTGCACCTCGTTAACAGGAAACCTCTGTTTATTTTCCCTGCTTTTCAAACACTCTCTTCTTCCTCTGCTAACCCTGTTAGCCTCCCCCCTCCCCCCCCGCCCCGGTGACATCAGCAGCCAGGATCTATGACTTCCTCCGGGAGGTGGTGGCCCAAAGTAAGGAAGGAAAGATGGAACCCAAAGGCACAGACAAAGGAGACGGCGGACAGAAAGGGAAGGAAGGAAGGAAGGAGGGAGGGAGGGAGGGAGGGAGGTCAAACGGGCGAGAGCAGCGGCGGCTCTGTGTTAGCCAGGAATGTCAATCAGTCCAGCTAGGCTAGCAGGCTGCTGAGGCAACAGCTTAGCTAGCTAATGCCCCTGGGGCAGCGCCTGCTGGGGGCCCTGGTGGATCTGGGCCGGCTGGGGGCCCTGGTGGATCTGGGCCGGTACTAGTGTGACGTTGAAGAGCGGAGGCTCCAGAAAGGAGGCAGGCTGGATGTTCACCTCTCTGCGGCGGGGGAGAGTTAGCATGAGCGCAGAACAAAAGGCTGATTGTGGCATCTTGAGGCAGCGATGTGATCGGGGACGACTAATCTGCTGCTCCGACATGATAAGATTAGAGAGGGGAGACAGGAAGAGCTGGCTGGGAACATCACACACACACACACACACACACACACACACACACACACACACACACACACACACACACACACACACACACACACACACACACACACACACACACACACACACACACACACACACACACACAGTGATGATGGATCTGATTGGACGGGTTTTCCACTCAACTGTCTCTCTTCCTCATTTTCCTTCCTTCTCTCTTATTTTCTCCCTCTTTCTCCGAGACAGAGAGATCTGCCAGCACACCAGCACTCAATAAGCACTTCCATCTGGACGACAGAACACACACACGCTCAGACTGTGTTTGTGTGTGTGTGTGTGCATGTGTGTGTGTGTACATTGGCGAGGTACAAGATCTGCTGTGCTCACGCAATCTTCGACATCTCAGTGACTGACAAAGGAGGTTGTTAAAAAGAAATGCCAGCATGCTGTGTGAGCAAACACACACATACAAGCAAATGTGCTCTCTCTCTCCCTCTCCCTTGCTTGCTCTCACACACACACACACACACCGAAATAACAGGCTTTCAGGATAAGCACCACTATTCTTCTCCCGGCCCTGCAGTCAAGCCGAGCAGGCTGGGACTCTCTGTCAGAGGGAAGAGAGAGAGCAGCACACACACACACTCCCTCCCTCCCTCCCTCCCTCCCTCCCTCCATTCCTGCCCTCCGTGTAGACTTCATAGTGTGCACTTGGCTACTTGTCGGGGAGGAAGGATAATCTGCCCCTCCAGCCTGAGGCGAGCTCGTATAATAACACTAAACAAATGCTGATTACAGTGTTTGAGTGTTTGTGAGGAGCCATGAGCGACCTGCTGCCTCGGCCTGCTAACCAGAACAAAGGGGGGGGAGACGGGGCTGTCAGGACCTTCACGTCGTGCCGACACAGGGGTCCCTCTCTCTCCCTCTCCCTCTCTGGCTCGACCTGTGTGCAGATATTAAATTGGTGCCCTCTGCTTTGAACACCGGGCCCATCTGTCCGCCCGGCTCCAGACTGGATTGGATGAGCATTAGCCCTTTCAAAGTGGGCAGATTTGCTCCCCTCGTCGTCTGCGTGTGTCTGTGTGTGTGTGCGTCTTTGAACACGAGCGCCCACGCCTGTCTTAAGTCTAAAGCTCCCTTCTGAGGGGTTGGAGCAGGCGAGCATGAATCAGTCACTCAGCCAAGAGACTCACTCACCGAGTCACTGTACAGAGTGACGGAGAGGAGATGGCACATGGGAAGACGTTACACAGGGCGAGAGAGAGAGAGAGAGAGAGAGAGAGAGAGAGAGAGAGAGAGAGAGAGAGAGAGAGAGAGAGAGAGAGAGAGAGAGAGAGAGAGAGAGAGAGAGAGAGAGAGACAACGCTCCAACAAGGTTTGCTCAGTGCGTTGCTACTTCCTGTGCAGATAACAAATGACACCACATGTGACCTTAGTGCTGCGTCATGGTCACAGAGCAAATCACCACATTCCTGCACAAACACACACTCACAGGTTTATCAGCCCAGACGTCACAGTGCGGCCAAACCGGATAAGCGATCATTGTACGCCGTTAGACGGTCGGATAGAGGTGCAGAGGAGGTGAGGGGGCGAGGAGATCACTCATCACTCACACACACACAGGACACACCACATCACGTAAACACGCTAACTTCTGCACAGAGACGGGCTCAGACAGGACAGTAAACTGAGGAGGCTATAAAACAGCACACACACACACAGACCCGAGTCCAACTTCAATATTTGTCTTCTCCTCCGACACACTTGGAGCCGCAGCAGCTTCAGCCCCGGTGTCTGAAGATGAGTTAAGCGACGGCGCGGGGGGGGGGGAGGGAGAGAGAGAGAGAGAGAGAGAGAGAGAGAGAGAGAGAGAGAGAGAGAGAGAGAGAGAGAGAGAGAGAGAGAGAGAGAGAGAGACAGACAGACAGACAGACAGACAGAGAGGCAGAGAGGCAGAGAGGCAGAGAGGCAGAGAGAGAGAGAGAAAGTTTGGACTAATGATGATCAGGGGCAGGGGGGACCTTTACCAGTTGTGTGTCTATATCGCAGCCATTTCAGCCCCAACACACGCACACACGCACATGCATATACACACACACACACACACACACACAGAGTCTGAAACACTCGCCGGGTGTAGACGGCGATCCACATCCAAAGCCAGACTTCAAACGCAGGCTGCGCAGGGACAGATGGAGGCGGTTAGCCGAGCTCATATCTGGGTTTTCAGATCATAATACTGTCTTTATTTCTCCAGCTCTCCCTCTCAGCTACACACACACACACACACACTCTGAGCCTGCCAGAAAACATTGTCATTTCTGCCTACAGACTTTCATTTTGCTGCTTCAAAGCCATCTGTCCTCGATACCTTCCTTCCTGTGTGTGTTCCCGTCTGAGCGCTGTGTGATGTGTGTGAGTTGTGTGTGTGTGTATGCTGGGACTTTCTAACAGGCCTTGAGTTGGGATTCGTCTGATTCCTGATTAAGACACAGGAGACGCCACAGAACAGACCTGGAGACCGTCGCTCTACTTTTCCACTTTGTTCTTTGTTATGTAGAGTGGAGTGTGTTGGCTTGTTAGCATAGCTCTGGCTTGTTAGCATAGCTCTGGCTTGTTAGCTGAGCCTGGCAGGCTAACAAGACGTCTTAGCAGCAGTGAATGGACGACTGCTGAGGAGGAAGACGGAGGGACAAGCATGGAGGATATGAATATGAGGCTCTGTGTGTGTGTGTGTACTTGTCCTACTGGACGTCTGCCCAGCCAGTTAATCTGGACTGTGTGTGTGTAGGCAACAAGCAGCCTTCTGAGCCTGGCGTAGCAGAGACGTATATGGCTGAGCGCTGTAATGGAAGACAGGAAATGAGAAGGCATGTGTAAGCTAGGGCTAATCGATCTCTCTCTCACACACACACACACACACACACACACACACACACACAGTACATTAAAGATTTAGGCTCTGGATTTTGATTGCTGTAGTGAGAGTTTCGAAAAGCAAATAATGGGTGTATTGGTTGGACTGGCTGGCTGGCTGTGTGTGTGTGTGTGTGTGTGTGTGTGTGTGTGTGTGTGTGTGTGTGTGTGTGTGTGTGTGTGTGTGTGTGTGTGTACATGTCATATCAACAACTCACCGAGGAGTCAGAAAGGTGCTGAGTGGGATTTGTGTGTACAAATGTGTATCACTCAAAAACTCACGGCGTGTGAGTGTGTGTGTGTGTGTGTGTGTGTGTGTGTGTGTGTGAGAGTGTGTGTCTATGTGTTTGAGTGTGAGAGCTCCACCAGGGATCATGAAGAGTTTATAAGGGGAAAAAAGGACGACAGCAGCTGTGAAGCCATTATAAGGACAAGGCTTATGTGTGTATGTGTGTGTGTGTGTGTGTGTGTGTGTTGCACTGTCTGGTCAGTTCTCTCACCCCCGTGCTCAACTAATGGGAATATTTATGACCCCTCTAATGCACGCCCACACAGCAGAGCTCATATCAACGTACAAACATACGCAGATGTGTACACACCTAAAAAGAGACTGAGAGAGAGAGAGAGAGAGAGAGAGAGAGAGAGAGAGAGAGAGAGAGAGAGAGAGAGAGAGAGAGAGAGAGAGAGAGAGAGAGAGAGAGAGAGAGAGAGAGAGAGAGGCAGAAAGACAGAGAGGCAGAAAGAGAGAAAGAGAGAGAGAGAGAGATTGTATTGTTTTATCGGGCTGCTGCCTCTCAAGACATATAGCTCTCTCTCTCTCTCTCTCTCTCTCCTCCCCCTCTCTCTCCCCCCTCTCTCTCCATCGCCCCTCTGAAGGTGACCTTGCCTGTCCGTCAGTCTCGGGCGGTGACACAGGCCCTGATCAGTGATACATGATGTAAGTGTGTGTAGCAGCCAGATGCTCTGGCAGAGCGGTGGGTGGTCTGTCAGGCACGCTCGCTTTGTACAATATGCAAATAATGCCATGCAAATTACCTCCCTGTGTGTGATGATACACCAGTGTGTCCATGCAAATGCAGAGTCGGATGTGTGCGCATTCATATAAAGAGCTTAACACGAGTGTGTGTGTGTGTGGAGGGGGGGTGTGGGGGGTGTTCCAATAAACGACAAGCAACTGTAGTCTAAGTGCTGGGGCCAAGAATGTTCCTAACATTTCCACCATGATTACTACACTTGCGCGCGCTCACACACACACACACACACACACACACACACACACACACACACACACACACACACACACACACACACACACACACACACACACACACACACACACACACACACACACACACACACACACACACACACACACAGGCCAGAGGCTTTGAGCGACCTCCTGCTGCGCTGCAACAAGAGATGTATTGTAGACAACACAGCTGCAATAACAAGGCTGGCCCAGTGCTAAAAAGGAGCCGTGCTGCATGAGTCTGAGTCTAGACCGGCAACAACAGCCGGCCCGTACTGTACCCAGTGTGTGTGTGTGTGTGTGTGTGTGTGTGTGTGTGTGTGTGTGTGTGTGTGTGTGTGTGTGTGTGTGTGTGTGTGTGTGTGAGAGCCATATGGTTTATACTATCGGGGAAAAACATTTAAAAACCACGATGATTTGTTTGATTTACACACAGTGTGCGTGTTTAATTTGGAATGTTTGCGGTGAAAGAAGCCGTTTGGTTCAGCCTGGACCGTCAGAGGGTTAGAGAGGGATGTGCTGCAGAGAAACGACTGAAACTGAACACAAACACGCTGCGTTTTGGAAATGAGATGCAAAGAGATGCATGCATACACTAACAGCATTCATCAACAAGAGGAGAGAGAGACGTACAGTTGGCTCCTGGAAAAACAAACGCACCTCCAAAAGCTATAACAGACAGCCTGATCTCTAACACACACACACACACACAGGGAAAGAGTGTTTAATTAAGCTGCGTCCAGCCTTTTGATCAACCTAATGATATGTGTGTGTATGGTAAATGTGTGTAGGGTAAATGTGTGTATGGTAAATGTGTGTATGGTACATGTGTGTATGGTAAATGTGTGTATGGTAAATGTGTGTATGTTAAATGTGTGTAGGGTAAATGTGTGTAGGGTAAATGTGTGTATGGTAAATGTGTGTATGGTAAATGTGTGTATGTTAAATGTGTGTAGGGTAAATGTGTGTAGGGTAAATGTGTGTAGGGTAAATGTGTATATGGTAAATGTGTGTATGGTAAATGTGTGTATGGTAAATGTGTGTAGGGTAAATGTGTGTAGGGTAAATGTGTGTAGGGTAAATGTGTGTATGGTAAATGTGTGTATGGTAAATGTGTGTATGGTAAATGTGTGTAGGGTAAATGTGTGTATGGTAAATGTGTGTATGGTAAATGTGTAGGTTCCATGTTTGTGAGGAGCTGCGGTGGGAAATGAGACGTTTACAAAAGCTTCATCATTCTCACATCATCTGTGTTTGAGCAAAATAAAAGGGGAATCTGCAGTGTTTAGACAGAAAGGGTGATAAGTAGTGACGTGCGTGCGTGTGCGCGCGCGCGCGCGCGCGCGCGCGCGCGTGCGTGCGTGTGTGTGTGTGTGGTTCCAGTCCTGTGAATCTCTCTCTGCTGACACGTCTGTGCTGATTTACTGCATGCTAATACCATAAAATACATACGGCTGGAAAACAATCGCTCCCTAATGCAGAACACGAGGAGAAACACTGAAGTCATGATGAGCAGAGTGTGTCGAACAGACTGGTTATCATTCTCACACACACGCACACACACACGCATACATGGAGCACCCGCAGAGAGAGCGAGCGAGACAAAGAGGTTGAACAACACACCAACGTCTCTACTCTCTGCAACCCAGGCACATCAAAGCCGCCTCCTCCCATTTATCTGCGTGTGTGCCTGTAAAATCAAAAGGCAAACTTTGAACACGAACACACACACACACACATACACACACCTCGACAGACACACACACACGCTTCAGACTGCATTTGCTTTGTGAAGCAGCGTCCAGGATGGGTGGGAAGAGGTAAAGGTTTTGTGGTGTAGACGGGGGAATTGCTCACTTCCAATCTATTGTGTGTGTGTGTGTGCGCGCGCGCGCGTGTACTCACGGTGGGTGAGACAGAGTGAGAAAAGGAGTGACAGAGAGAGAAAGAGGAGAGAAGTAGGTGCTGCTTTCTACTCACTCACTTATCAACTGCCTTCATTCTTTCAAGGTGACACCAACACACACACACACACACACACACACACACTATCTCCCTGTCTTCACAAATGGTTAGATAAGAGGCCTGGACAATGTAATTAGGTGCAACACACACACAGAAACACACAGTTAGTGTTCCTGACACACACACACACACACACACACACACACACACACACACACACACACACACAC
The DNA here is from genome assembly GCF_046128005.1 of Genypterus blacodes. NCBI lineage: Eukaryota > Metazoa > Chordata > Actinopteri > Ophidiiformes > Ophidiidae > Genypterus > Genypterus blacodes. The sequence continues at coordinate 2,478 of NW_027467156.1, read as the reverse complement.
ACACACACACACACACACACACACACACACACACACACACACACACACACACACACACACACACACACACCATAGTCCGGTTTATAATAATTAACAGTTACATTCAATAAGGAATAATAAGGATCTTCTTTGTGTACTTAAGCCTCAGAGCTGAGTGAACTACACATGATCCAAGAGTGCGTTACTATGGCGACACACGTCAACTATCTTGCTATTATTTTCTTTCCCCATCAGAAGGATTAAAAACTGAATCATTTAAGATTCAATGATTTTGGCAGAAAAAATGTAATTTATTTTTCCAGGCCTTTTCCGACCTGAAGAACCCATCTCCACATTTTCCGCCTTCTTTTCCAGGATTTGCATAGAGCGAAGGCGTGTTGTGTGCTTGACCTGTGCCTCCATCCTGGCGTGACAGTATACTTAGTCTGGGACTTCCTCGCCCGCCGTCACATCCTGTCTCCCCGGCTCTAAAGTGAAGCTCGGCCGGACGCGGTGGCTGTTTGAAGTTCACCCGAGCAGAAAGGAGACGCGGTTGGCGGTGGCGTGCGATCAGCCTGCACACCAGATCAGCTCGGGCAGAGAGACAGAGAGACAGAGCACAGAGCTTCATAGCGCTGCTTCGGTCTGTTTTATTGTCCTTGTTCTCCCATTGTTATGATTCACATCCACCTGTCCTTGGGTTTGTTTCTCTCTTACAGCTGTGCGCTTCTCTGGCAGGCTGAGTGATACCAGAGCCTCATGATGGAAAGATCCAGCAGACATTGACTAACAGCCCTCTGAACACAACAGGGCGGGGGTTATTGATGACTCTCTTAAACAGTAGGCATCATTGCCATGGCAGCCCATACATTAGAGGCGCCGCAGCCACGCCCCCCTCCCTCCCCCCTCCCGGCCGGGCTGGACCAATGAGCGGGCAGCTGCCGAGCAAACAATCCCCGGCAGTGTTGGCGCGGCGTGAGGGAGAGAGCAGAATGCTAAATGTGCCACTTCATCTGGTGATTGACACAAAGCCTCTTGTTTACAGGCACCACAGAGATTTGCATCTTTTTCACCGTCGCTCCCCCCCCTTCCTCTCCGTTTCTGTTCTTCTTCCCTGCGTCCCCTCCTCCACCTCCTCCTCCTCTGTGGCAGCCCTGCATGAAGAGGATATTACCCCACCCTGCTGCTATGCTATCGATCAGCTTCCTCCCTCCCTCTCTTCCTCCTCTCTTCATAGCTGGCTGCATTGATTCTGCCTCTGAGCCCGCCAGCTAGGAGTGATTACACGCGCTGCACACTCAGGGACGCGCACACACAACACACACACACACACACACATTACAGTCTTTGGTTTAAATGCCGTGGAGCTCGGTGGCCGCTGCACCCGGCGCTGTGAAAACACTGCTTGTTTTCTTTCGGGGCGGCCTTAGCATGACATATTACTGTAATAAATACCATCGCTATAACATGTTAGCATAGCGCCCAGGCAGGCTGGCGCAGAGCCGGCTGTGCTCTGGTGGGTTCTGTCAGGCCGGCGCTAAAGATGGCTGTGGTGGGGCTTGACAGGTGGGCTCCAGACACCTTGTGAGTCTGTGCAGAAACCCGGAGCTGCTACACACACACACACACACACACACACACTCCCTTTTATGGACTTGCAGCGCCGCGCTCTCCAACAAAAGACTAACAGCTAACCCACAAAGTCAAAGCAGCTGAAATGAAACAGCGAGGAGTGGGTGTCAGAGCTGCGTAGACAAAAGCCTTGAAGACTTTATCAAAGAGCAGAAATCAGCTGCGTGGAGCGTTGGGGGATTTCAGGCCGACAATGAGAGAGGGAAAAGCTCTGGGAGGCGAGTGGAAAGCTACAGCGCCCGCCTGAGTTTCCACACCAGAAGCTGACCTCGCCTAAACTGTGTCAGCGGCAGGAACGGATCGGCGGCTCGGCGGTACACACTTGCACATTAATTAGTTAAATACCTACCATCTCTTATTTAGCAGATAGCATCTCTGCTAACAACACCTGGCAGGGCACTAAAGGTTTCAGATGGGGAGCTAACAAGGGTGCGTAGGCTGAGGCTGCAAAAACAACCACTTATCTCTATGTAAACCTTCTGGCAGACTCCAGCTCAAAACCCAGCTGAGAGAATTCCAGCAGCAAGCCAGAGAACACACACATTATACACATCCTCACTGCCATTTGCATTTAAATGGCATTCTAGCATGGCAGCAAACAGTTTGTGTCTAATTATGGCGAGCTGCTGCCGGCTGCCAAGTTGTGAAGGAATCTAAAAACGGGCAGCGTCGCCGCAGCGTGGGGTGTTACATCTACTCTCTTAAAGATAAAGCCAGGCCTCAGCCTTTATGTGGAAGGCAGAGGTGGAGCGGAGCCAAGTGTTTAACGCACACAAGCTACAGAACACAGCAGCGACTTAGCTAAACATCAGCATTCTGGGCGCCTGAGCGACGTCACCTTCTCTATAAGCTGGAGCGTGAACATGT
>NW_027467155.1:10000-21115 GCF_046128005.1 Genypterus blacodes | reverse complement strand
TGTTGCTTTGCATTAGTTTGTTGTTTTGTTTTATGACACACACACACACACACACACACACATACACACACACACACACACACACACACACACACACACACATACCCACACACACACACACACGAATGACTGATACTGAAACATATTTATTTATGGATCTGGCTGAGTGAGTGTGTGTGTGTGTGTGTGTGTGTGTGTGTGTTTGTGTGTCCAGCTAACTATTCCTGCTATTGTTGCTAGGTAGGTGATGTCACAGCCGTACTCTAATCCTATTGGCTCCTTTCTCTCTTTTTGTCTATTTCAGATTGTGTGTCTGGTTGAAGGGAGGGAGAGAGAGAGAGAGAGAGACAAGGCGGGGGTGGGGAAGAGGCGGGAGGCCGATCCTTCCCACAATCCTTTGCTTCTCCCGTGGAGGCACTCATCCACACCACTGCACTGAAACTCACCCATCCCTCTCTCCGTCTCCTTTCCTCCCTCTCTCTCCGTCCGTCCGTCTGTCCATATTCCCGGGCGAGCGTGGCGGTGGTTTGCAGTCTGATGGTTGAGCAGTAGATGGTGTGTGTGGTGGTGAGTGTGTGACGGCGAGCAGAGTGCCACAGGGCGGCCATGTGGAGGGCAAGGGGCCTTATCTGTTTCTAGACTTCCCTTCTCCACCACGTCTTCATGTTTTGGGGGTCCCTCTGTGCCCCTGTCCTCTGTCCGCTCCCCCCGCACTCACTGCCACCACGGCCGGCCCCCCCACTCGTCTTGTTGCCATGCCGACCGAGACGTTGGCTCCAGCCCTGCCAGATAGCAAAGCCTCAGGCCCCACGGCGCCGTTCAGCTCCACCGTGCCCCTACGCATCCTCAACAAGGGCCCGGACTACTTCAGGAGACAGGTACGTGTGTGTGTGTGTGTGTGTGTGTGTGTGTGTGTGTGTGTGTGTGTGTGTGTGTGTGTGTGTGTGTGTGTGTGTGTGTGTGTGTGTGTGTGTGTGTGTGTGTGTGTGTGTGTGTGTGTGTGTGTGTGTGTGTGTGTGTGTGGGCCCACGGTGAAAATTGATGAAAACACAAATCGTAGAGATATCAGTTGATTGATCAGTCTATTTATTGACGGTGACCGTGTTTGTGTCTCTGTCAGGTGGAACCAAACCCAAAGCGCCTCAGTGCAGTGGAGAGGCTGGAGGCCGACAAGGCAAAGTATGTCAAGAGCCAGGAAGTCATCAACGCCAAGCAGGAGCCGATCAAGCCGCCCGTGCTGGCCAAACCTCCCATTGGCCACGCCCTCCTGTCCAAGAGGGGCTCCGGCATCGGTGGCGTTGGAGGAAATGGGGGCGGGATGCCTTTTAAGGCGTCCAACAACAACGCCAAGTCGGACACGTGTCCCACCACGAGCGGCGGCGGCAGCAAGCGGGGGAACTTAAACCTGGAGATCTTAAAGAACCTCCTGAACTCATCTTCGTCTTCAGCAGCAGGATCTGAAGGACTGGGGGGCGGAGCCAAGAGTGCTGTGCTGATGAGGTCGTCGGGGCCCAGAAGTTGGACGCCGTCAGGGTAATTATAGATACGAGGCCGTGTTTAAGTTCATTGTTCCTGCTGTGAGTTTGACCTCTTGACCTCCGTCCTCAGACACAGAAGAGGAGGAACTCTAAAACAACTTTGTGTTATTTAGAATGATGAGTTAACTCTCTGTGTTCTTGTGTTGTATCACTAGGATGCCGTTAACCTATCGCTCTACAATGACACTTAATGAGCAGCCGTCAGACTCCGCCCCCAGCCCAAGCACCTCCCACTCCCTCAGATCCTTCGCCCACTCCCTGAAGGTCCCGCCCGTCAACAGAGGGGGGCGTCGCAGCCCACTACTGGGAGGGAACCTGAACCTGAGCCGACGCGTCCTGGATGAGCGGGGAGGCGAAGGGGGCGCTGCTGAGCGTTCGCGCTCCCCGCTGCCGCCTCTCCTCACCTCCCACTCCTCCTCTGACCTCCTGCGGTTGTGCAATGGCAAACCGCTCCGCACCGCCCGGTCCAGCAGCTCGTCGGCTCCTCCTCTCCCTCCCAAACCCAACCTGGCCAAGCTCCCTCCTCCCGCCCTCTCCCTGTCACTTCCTCCCCCTCGCCTGGCGCCCGCGGCCTGTGACAACTCCACCCCCCAGTCCCTCCCTTTTGATCTCGGCGACCCCTCGAATTCCTCCGCTGACCCGGCCCAGGAGCTGGAGCTGGGCTCCTCTGTGGCGCGTCGGCCCTCGTTACATAGATCTAAATCGGACCTATCTGACCGGTACGCCCGGGCCGGCGCCGACGTGGAACGCTTCTTTAACTACTGCGGCCTGGACCCAGAGGAGCTGGAGGCGGTCGGCCCGGAGAACTTTGCACGGGCAAACTCTGACATCGTCAGTCTGAACTTCCGATCGGCATCCATGATCTCCTCTGATTGCGATCGGTCACGCCGCTCCTCAAACGACGGGCTGTCAGAAGCGGAGGCGGAGGACGAGGAGGAGGAGGCCGGCGAGCGCGTTCCGTACGGCATCTCAGCCGTGGAGCGGAACGCACGAGTCATCAAATGGCTGTACAGCATCAAGCAAGCCAGGGAAACACAAAAGGTCTCGCATGTTTAAAAGATCTGGAGTCTCCTGTGGTTCAGATCAGACCGACACCCGACGTCTGAGGTCCAGACGGGAGGGCGAGGGGACGGACGGACGGGCGGACAGAAAACAAAACAAAGCAGAGTTCAATGAACGCAGGTACGGAAATGAAACGGTCCCTCTGTTCTGACCTCAAAGTGCACGACAGGAAGAACGATCCTGTGGTGCTTCAGCTGTCTGAGCGTCCACAGAGCGCTGGGATGTTCTTTACTACACACATGCTGCACTCTAACATGGCAAACTTCAATCAGAGAGGATGAAGCAGTGAGAGGATGGAAGCTCTGACAGAGGAAGCTACGTTCACTTCTTTTAGCTCCGCCCACTGGAGGTCAGTCGGCTGTGGGATCGGGAATTTGCCATAGCAACCGTTAACAAATCTTTAATCCCGCATAAGTACAAAACCTTTGTTGACGTTGGCTCGTCGCAGGCTGAAAGACGTGAACGTAGCATCGGTCCGCTGTCAGGCTCCAGACTCCGGAGCCGTGGGCCTGATGGGTCGTCGGCTCGGGCCTGGTGGATCTGGGTCGGCTCGGGCCTGACACATTCTTTATCGTCAGCTTTCTGTGTTTTAATTCCGATGTCTCCGCTATTCTGGAATCTGGCTGAAGTGGACTTTTAGCCTCTGGCCCCTGCAGGATGTGGAAGCATGTTTCTGTCCAGTAACGCCATCGCTCCATCCCCACGTGTCTTCCCCAGTGACCTCCTACCTGGAACCCCCCCCCCCGCCCGCTGCTCCTGCCTCTGTCAGCGTTACTATGGCGATATCGTATTGTCCCGGCAGCGTCGCGATGCCTCGGTTTGTGTTGCGTCTCTTCATGATCTGTGTGTTTTTCCTTTGGACTGGCAGAGTTTGTGTGTGGTTCTTTGTGTAAATGCTGTATAGATATTTGATTTAAAACAACAGAGTGTTTCATTTCTGTTATTGTCCAAAAGGTTTACGTATTACAAACGATGACGAACAAGGAAAACAAAGTGTTTGTCTCTTTGCTCTGGGCACAGATGTGAGCTGAAGCCCGGCCCGGGCGTCTCTGGGACTTGGTGTTGCTGTTTCTTCATGTGGAAGTTGTTCCATTCTGCTCGATTGCAAAAAGTATCTTCATGTTTACTTTGTTTTGCATTATTTCAATAAATGGCTTCTTTTGCCATCTCTTATTACCGCCGTTTGTAGAGCCAAATCTATTACACACCTTGCAGTAAATGACCAACAGAATTATGATTGTTGAACTGAAGAAACACACAGATCACACACACACGCAGGAACAGAATCTATGGCATCGGAATTTAAAACGTGTCTGCTGCCCTCTGGTGGCTGCAGCAGTAAACAGCGACGTGAGTTCCAGCTCGGTCAGAGGTGAGAGGTCACGGTAAGAAGTGATTAAATAAACGTCCATAATAATCCTCAGGTCGCGTTTGTATCTCTGCGTCATTAACAGGCAGACAAAACACATCAGGTAGGTCTATTCACCCGTCACGTCATATGACCCGGAAGAGGTATCGGCTTGTTTCCGGTGCTGTTGGCTGCTAGCTGCCAGCGCGATTTTCTACAAGTCGCCCTGCGTGATTAAGTTATTTACGGCTGAGCAGAAAGTTTGACAGTGAGCTCGATGGTTGATCTGCTTTAAGGTCGAGTCGCCTGTCTGTGTTGTTTGATTTAGACGAGAACGTCGCGCTTATTTATCAGAGTCTTTAGCATTAGCTAGCCGAGCAACGGAAGTGTCAGAGTTAAAGCCTTCTAACCCTCAAAGTCTCTGCGGCTCCAGCTGCTGCACTTTATCGTTGCCGGCTGTTTGACAGGAAGGTAGGAAGCTTTTTTTATTGTTGAACAAATAAAATGAGTCGATACTAAAAGGATTACCTTCAAAATAAAACGTCGAACTGGGCTCCACTTCCGGCTCAAGCCTTCCTTTGCCTTAGTACAGTATTGATGAAAGTTTCCATTTGACTGTGATCTTAATGAACGAGCTGAAGTGTCTGTCCTCTGCAGTGATGAGCTCCAGCCTGGATGAGGAGAGCTTCCATCACTGCTGTCAGCTCCTCCTCAAGCTGTCTGACCGCCTCAGAGACGGGTGGAGCTGGGAGGCTGTCCAGGTGAGGAAGAGGAGGAGGAGGATGAGGATGATGATGATGATGCAGTGCTGATGTCTCCTGTTCTGTTGTGTTGAGTGCAGGGCTGTGATGAAGGCTACCTGAAGAAGACTGCTGTGAGCTCAGCTGAGCCCCGCCCCCCACAGGACAGACAGGTGAGGATGATGATGATGAAGATGACACCTCAACTTTCTCTCTCTGTCTGTCTGCTCTCCCTGCCTGGTTGTGTTGTGATTCATCTCTCCATTACTGTTGTTAACCTTGTCGTACTTCCTGTTGCTCAGTTTGGCCCCGATGCTGCTGACATCATGGCAGGAAACACTCCTGATGATGATGATGAAGATGACGGTGTGTGTGAGGCCCCTGAAGGCAGCAGCAGCAGCAGCCAGGTCCTTCAGTATGAGTACCACATCCTGTACTCCTGCAGCTACAGGACGCCTGTGCTCTACTTCAGAGCCTTCACTCTGGGTGAGTGACAGCAGCTGCTGCTCTGTGGAGCGTCAGGTGTCCCTCTGTCGCAGTCACAGAGCAGCAGCTTCTTCTTCTTCTCTTCTTCTCTGTCAGAGGGGCGGAGTCTGTCTCTAGAGGAGGTGTGGAGCAGCGTTCATCCAAACTACAGAGCCAGACTGCAGCAGAGCCCCTTAAACACCATCACCCAGCAGGTAGCACACACAGAGCCACACCTGCATCCCACATGTTCACACAGACACTCCTCCCTCTCTCTCTCTCTCTCTCCCTCACCTCTCCCTCTCTCCTCCTCTCTCTCCCCACAGGAGCATCCTATGCTTGGTCAGCCTTTCTTTGTCCTCCACCCGTGTCGTACGGAGGAGTTCATGTCTCCTGTGCTGCAGGCGGCTCAGCAGCAGAGCAGGTGAGGCTCCAGACACACACACACACACACACACACACACACATACAAACCTGTGTGTGTGTGTGTGTGTGTGTAGGTGGGTAAACTACGTGTTGACCTGGCTCAGTGTGGTGGCTCCTGTGGTCGGTCTGGAGGTCCCTCTAGATTACTGGGCTCACCCATCATCATCATCACCATGATTGTCATCGTCGTCGTCGTTGTCTGTCGTCTTGCTGAGCTTGACTGAAGCCAAACCTGCGTCCTGACTGTTTGTCCTGGTACAGCCGCAGACTGAACACCACACACACACACAGACACACACAGGATTGTATTGGTTGATCGAGGGTTTTAGAGTTTTTGCTACAGTGCCATAAATGTAAACACGTTGGAGTAACACAACTCGCCACTAGAGGGCTCCATGGGACGAGGCGGCGCTGCTCAGCACTGCTCACGTTTCTGTCATGGAAAGAATGAAGACATCAGGTCAGAGGTGAAGAAGGCTGATAACTCATGGTGTGTGTGTGTGTGTGTGTGTGTGTGTGTGTGTGTGTGTGTGTGTGTGTGTGTGTGTGTGTGTGTGTGTGTGTGTAATCGAATAGAGGAACAACTTTTGCCAGTCAGTTGCCTCATTTCTTGGGAAGCTGAGGCATGTCATTGTACGAGGACATCACCATGGAGATATGAGCAGAGATGTATTCCCTTCAGGAAGAAGGACAGGGCGGAGGAAGAGCGGCGGGCCGTAAGCGTCCCCTGGGTCACGCAGCGTTTGGGTCTCAGTATCACGGACAGGAAGTTTGGTTGGACATGTGTGGACAGTATGAGGTCACCGATGAGGATGGGACTGACCTGACCGAACCCTCAGGGGGGTCGAGCTCAGTTCACTTAGAGAGCAGCCGGGCTCTCCATCGCCCCCCTGTGGGCCAAAGAGAGACTTTGAGGATGAAGTTGTAATCATGAGAGGAAGAAGTGTGAAATGTTACAGGTTAATGTTTTATCTTTGAACATTTTACAGAAAAGAATCTTTGGCAACGATTGAAAACATTCCAAGCAGACATTTGTCACTGTTTCATCTTTGTATAAGAAGAGTCAATAAAGTTTGATAACAGAAATATTTAACCCAGATTTCTCAGAATTTCTGTGTAATATTGCCCAACAATCATCTACACCTGATGACTAACAACCACCGGCTGTGTGTGTGTGTGTGTTTCCTCCCTCACACACACACATTCCCTGCATAGCTACAGAGGTGATACTTCCCCTGGTATCAGATGGAGGAGGAGGAGGAGGAGGCTCTGCCTTCATCATGGGGGCCAGACTGAGGCACCACTGAGCTCTGAACTCCACTTCACATTACAATCATCTGGCAGAAGCTTCCAGACTTATATTACATCACCACCCTTCACAGAGGGGGGAGCAATTGAGGGTTCGGTGCCTTGCTCAGGGGCGCCTCGGCAGGGACTCAAACCGGCGACCCACCGGTTCCCAGGCCGAAGCTCTACCCACTGAGCCACTGCCTCCCTCAGAGCAGGAACATTTTGTCCAAACAGGACGATGGTAAGAAGCAGCAGAGCGAGTTTGATCTGAAGCACCTGAGCCTCCAGGTTAGAGAGTCAGGGACATCGTAGGTGTTTGCTTTACTTGTTCTGAGACCCTGCTGACAGCGACTCGGCCTCATGAGCTGCTGGTTTGTACGCAGCGTTCCTCTTTAAAGCAACCAAACTCTTTCCAAATGTTGCCTTCAGGGCCAGATTAACAGCGGCAGTAAAGTGAGTCATCTGTGATCAGAGACAGCTGTTCCTTCTTCACGCCGGATCCTGCAGAGGATGTTTGTGTCAACAGAACCGTCTCACTGCTGTGGTCATACTGGTGTGAGCTCATCCAGACCCCCCAGGGTCCAGACCCACATCCTGAACCTGCACCCTGACCCTCAGTGTGTGTTGTGTCATCACAGGGCGCCTGTAGTTGTACGTGGTGATGATGGTGATGATGGTGATGATGACGTAGCTTTTGCATTTTAAAGGGGTTACAGTTGGTTGCTAAGGCGGTTGCTGGGTTCTGTTTGTGAATCTGTGCAGTGCCACCGAAGAAGTGACCACATGGATCCATCAGGGTCCTTTAGAGACCCACAGACCTGAAGAGAAGAACAACATCTACACACTGAGACCTCAGTTATGGTGGAAGAAAGACGTTACAGCAGCTTCATCAAGTGTGTGAGCGTCTCCTCAGAGGGTCAAAGTCTCTGGTCTATGAATGAAACTCCAGCTGCTCTTCATCTTCCTCCTGCTTGTCTCAGCTGCCCAGGTTCTGGCCCCCCCCCCCCCCCCCCCCCCCCCCGGGCCTGCTGCCTCCCTGGCTGTAACTCTCTTTGTTTGTGTGTGTGTGTGAGTTTTTCACTGCAGCACTTTGAGGCGGGAAGTCGTAGCTGGATGGTAGAAACATTGTATCCAGATGTCTCAGGCTGCTCTCACGCCGCACACGCGTGACGCAATGCAGATGTTTGATTCCTCATCAAATGGCGTGTGATTCCAGACGTGTTAGAGGGGGAGAGGAGGCAAACTTCATTTCAACACACAGATCAGAGTTTCCCCAAAACATGTGACACACCTTAGTCACTTCTGACTGACTCCTTGTGAAATGATGATGATGATGATGATGATGATGATGATGAGCAGAGTCCTGAGCCCTCAGCAGTGAGAGCAGTTAAGTTGTGCTGACTGTTATTCATCTGGGAGAGCAGGAGTTTTCCCAGCATTCCACTTTATTAGCTCCTGTGACGCAACGCAAAGAGCTTGTGGAATGTGGAAGGATCGAGTTTCAGGTTGGGCGCAAACCGCCGCTCAGAGAGAGAGAGTCTCATTCCTCTGAGCCGCTCGCCCTCGACCCCGACACGCCCGGATCTGTCTCACACTGCCACACCGTGTTCTGAGACAAGCTTCACACTCTGAGACTGAGACTGAGACTGAGAGCTGAAGTAAAGATCCGTTACGTTCAGAGCCAAGACCAGAGCTCGTGTTTACTTTGTTACCAGCCTGAAATCCACAATAATGCAGATCTGGTGTGTGTGTGTGTGTTTGTACGTGTAGATGTGAGGGTTTGTGTGTGTGTGTTTATAGATGTGTGTGTATATATGTGTGTGTGTGTGTGTGTGTGTACGTGTAGATGTGAGGGTTTGTGTGTGTGTGTGTAAGATGTGTGTGTATATATGTGTGTGTGTGTGTTTAGATGTGAGGGTTTGTGTGTGTATAGATGTGTGTGTATACATGTGTGTGTGTAGATGTGAGGGTTAGTGTGCATAGATGTGTGTGTGTGTGTGTAGATGTGTGTGTGTGTGTGTGGATGTGAGGGTTTGTGTGTGTGTGTGTGTGTGTGTAGATGTGTGTGTGTGTAGATGTGAGGGTTTGTGTGCATAGATGTGTGTGTAGATGTGTGTGTGTGTGTGGATGTGAGGGTTTGTGTGTGTGTGTGTGTGTGTGTTTAGATGTGAGGGTTTGTGTGTATAGATGTGTGTGTGTGTGTGTAGATGTGTGTGTGTGTGTGGATGTGAGGGTTTGTGTGTGTGTGTGTGTGTGTGTTTAGATGTGAGGGTTTGTGTGTATAGATGTGTGTGTGTGTGTGTGTAGATGTGTGTGTGTGTGTAGATGTGAGGGTTTGTGTGTATAGATGCGTGTGTGTGTGTGTGTGTGTAGATGTGTGTGTGTGTGTGTGGATGTGAGGGTTTGTGTGTGTGTATGTGTGTGTAGATGTGAGGGTTTGTGTGTGTGTGTGTGTGTGTGTAGATGTGAGGGTTTGTGTGTGTGTGTGTGTGTGCGCGTGTAGATGTGAGGGTTTGTGTGTGTGTGTGTGTGTAGATGTGAGGGTGTGTGTGTGTGTGTGTGCGTGTAGATGTGAGGGTTTGTGTGTGTGTGTGTAGATGTGAGGGTGTGTGTGTGTGTGTGTGCGTGTAGATGTGAGGGTTTGTGTGTGTGTGTGTGTGTAGATGTGAGGGTTTGTGTGTGTGTGTGTGTGCGTGTAGATGTGAGGGTGTGTGTGTGTGTGTGTGTGTGTAGATGTGAGGGTGTGTGTGTGTGTGTGCGTGTAGATGTGAGGGTTTGTGTGTGTGTGTGTGTGTAGATGTGAGGGTTTGTGTGTGTGCGTGTAGATGTGAGGGTTTGTGTGTGTGTGTGTGCGTGTAGATGTGAGGGTGTGTGTGTGTGTGTGTGCGTGTAGATGTGAGGGTTTGTGTGTGTGTGTGTGTGTAGATGTGAGGGTTTGTGTGTGTGTGCGTGTAGATGTGAGGGTGTGTGTGTGTGTGTGCGTGTAGATGTGAGGGTTTGTGTGTGTGTGTGTAGATGTGAGGGTTTGTGTGTGTGTGTGTGTGCGTGTAGATGTGAGGGTTTGTGTGTGTGTGTGTAGATGTGAGGGTTTGTGTGTGTGTGTGTGTGTAGATGTGAGGGTTTGTGTGTGTGTGTATGTGTGTGTAGATGTGAGGGTTTGTGTGTGTGTGTGTGTAGATGTGAGGGTTTGTGTGTGTGTGTGTAGATGTGAGGGTTTGTGTGTGTGTGTGTATAGATGTGTGTGTGTGTGTGTGTAGATGTGTGTGTGTGTGTGTGGATGTGAGGGTTTGTGTGTGTGTGTATGTGTGTGTAGATGTGAGGGTTTGTGTGTGTGTGTGTGTAGATGTGAGGGTGTGTGTTGTTATGTAAGAGCTCCACTCTGCTGGTTTGTAATCACTTCCAGCCTTTTACCCCCAAAAGACTCAAACTGCCTCAGTGTTCCCACACTTTTCTTTATTTACACTGTTTCTCTCTCTCTCTCTCTCTCTCTCTCTCTCTCTCTCTGTCTGTCTGTCTGTCTGTCTGTCTGTCTGCCTGTCTCTCTGTCTGTCTCTCTGTCTCTCTGCCTGCCAGGTTATTGATGAGACCATGAGATTCATTCACTTTGTGTAGAATAAGCCACGCCCACTTTACTGTAGCTGTCTGTTAGAGCAAAACAGCAGCGAAGACAAAGATCAAACTTTTGTCTGCGTGGTTGAAACATGTGACATGTAAACGTTTGGGACGGGAGGAGGAACACAAAGTAGTAGTAGTGTAGTAGGCTACAAGTGGGCGTGGCTTATATGGATGAATGCAGATAGACCCAAAACAATCCAGGATAGGCAGAACAGAACCACCGTGTGACGACTTCTTCTCTGGTCCAACCTGAAACAAACACACACACACACACACACACACACACACACACACACACACACACACACACACACACACACACATTTGGACTTTTTCTGAAAAATGTTATGATTAGTTTGTGCTTTTGTGTTCATCTTTACTTTGATCTCTTCTCTCTTCTTGCTTTGGTCTCTTTCTGTTCTTTGTTTTCTGTGTTTCTGTTTCTAATGCACCGTCTCTGTGCTGCTGTCTGTCTGACCCGTTCACATGAGAACAGCCTGCAGAACCAGAGTCCAAACTGAAACCATGGTAACCTAAAGTCCCTGCTCAGAGGGCTGCAGGAGAGAACTGTAAACAGTGAAGAGTCTGTCTTCCTCACACATGTCTGCATTTGGTCATGAAGTAAACATGT
>NW_027467155.1:0-5000 GCF_046128005.1 Genypterus blacodes | reverse complement strand
TGCGTAAACGTGAGGCGCAACACTCTGCTGCGTCGCTTCAGCACGACGAGGCCAGCAGAGATAAGTCTGCACGTGTGTGTGTGTGTGTGTGTGTGTGTGTGTGTGTGTGTGTGTTAGCAAGAAACAAAAAGTGTTTACATGATCAGGGAACACGGAACGAGCCGGGAATGTTCACGGTGCCAAGGTGCGGACGGGGAACGTCACTATGACAACGGATGTGGCAGGAGAGGAGGCTGTGTGTGTGTGTGTGTGTGTGTGTGAGCAGTGAGGGAGTGAGTGCGTGAGTGCGTGCGTGCGTGCGTGCGTGAGTGAGTGAGCAAGCGTGTGTGTGACCTGCCAGGAGCTGCAGTGTGTGTGTGTGTGTGTGTGTGTGTGTGTGTGTGTGTTTGCTACAGGTTTAAGGAAAATTCACAGTAAAACTTTGTAAACTTTAGTTTGCTTTACATCTAAATCCATTTGAAGTATAAACAGTCAAATGTCTCAACTTCACTGTTCACCATGATTTAAAAACAAATAGACAGTAGTTTTGGTTGGTTAGTTTACTGTGTGTGTGTGTAGCAGTAGCTTCCTGCCGGTGGTTGATCATCGCCTCACATACATGTTTGGCTGTAAACATGTTTAGTTCAGGTTCCATTTTCTGGGTGTGTAGGTGACGGTTGCATTTGGTTGTGACGTGTTGGCTCTCACAGTGTTGTCATGGAAACGTTAATGAGGTAGACGTGAACTCAAAGTGTGTGTGTGTGTGAAGTGAAATGTTGGCTCAGTGTCGCAGCTTCCTGTGTAGCCGTGTGGACGTCTCCCTCATGCTCATCATGACTCTATGATACATTCATGTTCTTCACCCTAGAGACTCATAACTCTATATTTATATATTTATATATTATTTACATGTTTACTTGGGTGTGTAAACTGCATAATGAGTTGATTCGTGTTGCGCTCACACTGGTTTTCAGCAGCATGTGTGTGTTAATGAAACCATTTGTGACTTGCATGCAGTTTCCATTCCCACCAGCAGGCTGAAGCTCGGTCCGGAGCTCGGTCTCTGATTGGACGCTGCCGTGTTCACAGCAGAAGAGACTGAAGCTGTTTCAATGTCTCCTCTCTTCTCTAACACACTCTTACAAGTTGTAAACTCAAGTTTCTTGATGCTGCATGGATTTCACCCTGTGGACCAGGAGGAAACGTCGCCCACGGCAACAGGCGGTGAGTTTGACTGTCATTAGTCTGTAAACAACACTTTCTTATATCTAATAACGCTGTTGTCCTTTTGTTGCAGGTGTTTTTTCTCTGATGGGCGTCGCCCCTGACAGCAAGAAGGAGGTGGGTTTGAATAAAGTGCTGCTGGGTGCGTTACCATGGCGATGTAATGAACACAGCAGCAGCTCTGAGTGTGTGTCACAGCCTGCTGGTAAGGACGGAAAGCTTCAAATGGACTAAATAAGAGACAAACAGGACGCAGGGCAGTCTGTTACTGTTCACCTCCATCTTTGGGAATGTTTTGTATTTCACATCTCTAACACCTAGACGACGCATTTACCATAAACACAAACTATGATCCAGTCCAGTTTAACAGTCTGTTAGTCTGAGACCTGCACATGTGGATCCAACTGTCCAACATTGTCCCCATGGTGTCTCCTAACTACCTGCACACATAAGACAATGACTCTGGACTTATTGCCATAAATAACCCCACATAATGACCTCTGACCTCTGACCTCCTCCTGGTTCAGTCCTCCACCTTAGTCTTGCTTTAACGCCCGTTGCCTTTGGTTCTTGCTCCCATCCTCCCGGTTGTCTCTTGTGTTGCTGCTGTTGTCGTAGAGACGCTGTTGGCACGGTAACCCCAGGAGTGTTGGTCTTTAAGAGGTCACTTCAGGTCGACGCCCTGAGTGTTGGACTGAGGCTTTTCCTTTCCCTACAGAAGAGACGAAAGACAGCAACACCGATTTTAATATCCTCAAGTTTATAAAGAATGGAATTAAACGAGAGTATACTGTGTGTGTGTGTGTGTGTGATGGTTGGACCTACCCTGAGGGAGGGCCGAGGAGGCCTTACCGGTCGGACTGGACGCACTGGTTCTGCTACAGGTTTGACCTGTCTGCTCTGCAGGGGCTCCAGGTCGTCGGCTACATCAGGGCAGGCGATGTAGCCTCCGGCCCCAAACACTGAGCTCAGGTCCTCCAACACGCTGTGGCTGGTGGAGACGGTGCTGGCGGCCGTGTTGATGGCGTTGGCAGTACTGGGGTTATTTGTGGCGTTACTGAGCTCCAGACCCAGCAGCTCCACGTTAAACACTTCAGATGCTTGGTCGCTGTCTGAACTGTTGTTGGTGGAACTGACGTGGACGTCACAGTTGTTGTTGTTCGCTTCAGGGATTTCCTTGGATATCAAGTCCAGCACTTCCTGGTTGTCATGGATACTTAAATCTAGCACTTCTTGATTTTCATCACAACCAAGATCCAGTAGTTCCTGGTTGCCATGGCTACCCATATCAAGCACTTCCTGATTTTCATAGCAAGAGAAATCAAGAAGCTCCTGGTGACTGGAGTGTTCTGGCATGTCTTGGTTAGCATATTTACAAGGCTCCAGTTGTGGTTGGTTGCTGTAGTAACAGGGCTCCAGCACTTCCTTGTTCTCACAACTCAAAAGTTCTAGCTCTTGGTTTTCATTGCCAACTAAATCCAGGAGACCACCTTGACTGGAAGGTTGCAGCACTTCCTGGTTTCCGTTGTCCCACAGATCCAGCAGGGCTTGGTTGTCATGGCTACAGGGTTCAGTCACCTCTTGGTTGTCATGGGTACTTGCTTCCATCACTTCCTTGTTGCTATCATCAGAGGGCTCCACTTGCTCCTTGCTGTCAAATCTGCAAAGATTCATTTCATCCTGGCTGTTATGATCACAGAGGTCCAGTACTTCCTGGTTCTCTTCGTCTGGGCTGAGCTTGAAGCCGTAGGGGTCAGAGTCTCGCACCACGTGGGAGGAAGTGATGTCAAACACATATGGATCAAAGTCCAGTTGGTCGGGCTGAGGAGAGGCGGGGTCGCTTTCAAAGGTCAGGTCAGGATCATTGGGTTCTGGGCTGAGTTCTGCTTCATCAGGGTCTAAGAGGTCATGACTAGAGTGCTCTGGACTGAGTTTGAACCCATAGGGATCAAAGGAGGACTGACTGGATGCTTGATAACTCAGCTCAAAGCTCAACTCTTTCTTCTGCTCTGAGTCGACTTCAACAAAGTGGTCCTGGAAGTCCACTGAGCTCTGAGGAACGGCAGGGATTTGGGGTTCCCCTTCAGTGTCGCTGACATATTCTACCCCCTGACAGGAAGTAACTTCACAGGGAACTATGTGCTCTATGGTGTCATGGTCGGTCCAATCTGGGTTTGGCAGAACCGGTTCAGACACAGCTGATACAGAGGGCAGACCTAAGGAGAGGAAACAAGGTGGGGTCACTCCTGGGTGACTGAGCTCAGGTTTGTCTGAAAGTAGAACATGATGAGTGTTGTGTGTTGTGTGTTGTGTGTTGTGTTGAAGTTACCTGGTTCCAGTGCTGCTGCTGCCTCAGCAGGGAGAGATGCCAGACTGTGTTCTTCTATATCAGAGGGAGGAGAGACGGCACCGAGGTCCAGCTCGTACCCATTGGGGTCTGATTCAGTGGAGTACTGACCCTGTGACCTCCAGCCCTGGCCCGGTTCTGGTTCCTGCTCCTCTGATGAGCTCTGGATGGGTTTGAATCCTCGAACGTCGTCAGTCGCAGCGACGTCCACGGTGGCCAGGGCGTCCAGGTCTTCTCGGCTGTAGCTGATCTCGATGTCGCTGTCTTCCTCGGGGAACTCTGACTCAAAGCACTGAGTCCCTGTCGAGGCTTTGTTCTCGGCACAGGACAGACTGGTGTCCCCTTCGTCGCCCAGGTTTGCTGCACCCTCGTCGGTGCCCAGGTTCCCCTCAGGGAACAGAACATCTGCTGCAAAGGGGTCGCTGCCTTTGAAAGGGTCTGCAGCAAAACCATCTGGTAAGCAGGCGATTAGACAAGACTTTAGACGCACAGAGGTCCAGGGCTGCAGTTTGAGTGGAGCATTGGTGGCTACATGCTAACCAACATGAATCAAAATAAGTAACAAAGTCAAAGTGCAGATTTACTTGTGGGAAATGTGGGAAAATCTCTGGACTTCCAGTGAAGAGCAACCACTCCTCTAAATCAATCTGCTCTCATGAAGTTCTTCTTCTGACTCACCTGATGTGTCGGTCTTAGGGAAGAGGTCTTCATTGAAGAGGTCATCTGTAAACAAAGGACCAATCAGAACGATGTATAACAGGTCAACAGGTCAGAGGTCAGAGGTCAGGATACGTACGTTCATGCTGACAGTGAGCGAAGGGGTCGGCCTGGTAGAAGTCCAGCTGGCTCACAGGCTTCGGTTCACCAGTGCACTCTTCCTCCTCCTCTTCTTCCTCCTTTTCCTCTGTTTCCTTCTCCTCTTCGTTGTTCCTCTCTCCCTCCTCTGCCTCGTCCTCCATATCCGATCTGTCCATCTGCAAAACACTCGAGTCTGAATCTTCACTCTTGAATCCTTACACGCCACTCAAATCCTCAGATCAAACAGAGTGAGTTTGTTGGTTGCGTATCAAGCTGCAGCTTCGTCCATGTTTAGGTGGAATTTGTGGTGAAATCAAAGCGAAATCAATCACTGTGAGATTTGAGGAGAGGAGAGGTTGGAGACGTTTACCTGAGGGGAGCAGGTGGAGCTGTAGTCTGCTTCCTCTCTGGTGTCTGCTAGGTTATTGCAGAAGGCCGAGCCGTTGGCCCCCTGGTGAGAGACACACACACACACACACACACACACACACACACACATGCAGTGAGCGATCAAACCCAAACAAACCTCCTTAAAGCTTTAATATCAGACGTGAGGCTGCAGAAGCAACAAACCTCACAAATGATAAAGGGAACTTTACTGACTTGCTTCTTAAGAGCAAAGCAGTCACTGCCACATACCATGATCAAGTCA
>NW_027467154.1:45000-57500 GCF_046128005.1 Genypterus blacodes | reverse complement strand
ATATATATATATTATATATTATATAGGAACAAAAGTGCATTGTGTGCTGAAGTCTGGAGATTAGAAAAAGTCAACTAAAATGTATATGACTGATTGAATACTTGTTGTTGAACAATAGTCCAGCTAAATGAGATGCAGTCTGAATTAATCCTGTTTACTTATCCAAGACAATAATGCAGATTTAAGCCTCTTCTTCTCAAACTCATTTTCAGCTCAGGGAGGTGGATTTGTTCTTTCCTGGGGTTTTTGTGAAACAGAAGAAGTTTCTGTGCTAAAGTGCTGTTTTACTAAAGTCAGTGAAGAGAATCAATTAGAGTCGAATGGAATACATGACAGCCAGTCTGTGTGGATAACATCTGATTACTGGCTCAGGTATTATTAGATCAACCAAACACTGTGTTATACTGTAGATATACAATATACACAAACATATGGCAGGCTGAATAAAGTTGAGAAAACAAACAGAAGATGGAGCTCAGTTTGATCGGCTTCTTTTGATATGTGACGAGGCGGTGTGTGTGTGTGTGTGTCAGAAGGGAAGAAGCAGCCAGGTGGTGTAAGGTGGGAGGAGGTGGGCGGTTGGTTGGTTGGTTGGGTGTCTCCTTCTTTGTCTTACACCTTCCTGATTAAATCAGCAGCAGAAGTAGGTGGGCGGCTGAGTGAATAGGTGAGACGGCGAGTCTGGCACAACGTTGGAAACTAAATTAAATTGGATGTGTGTGCAGAGGCTAAAAGAAGAGACTGCAAACAGAACGAGGTGCAGCGTTGGACTCACTTTGATGATCAGAGCAGAAGCTGATTCTCTGCAGCTCTGGCAGATTGGAACCTACAGCAGATCAACAAAGCCCCGTGACTGCTTCATCTGTTAGGCGTGTCTGACATGAACACCTCTCAATTAACAGAACTAGACTTGAAGCAAACACACACACACACACACACACTTTAAAACTTTGATTACACTGCTGTGTGAGTGTAAATTGATTTATTCCTCCATGTCTTTGTCTTAATTGGAGTGGAACACCTCAGCCTGCTGGGAGGACTCACCTCAGACTGTGACTGCACCGCTCGCCATTTACACTGGGAGAACACCGCCGTGCTATTAACGCCGTCCATACGTGTTAATAGCATTTTGCCTTTAATCACAGGGAGCACAAACGAGTATTGATCACGAGAAAACACATTAAAGGCCCTATGGCTCTACCTACACACACACACACACCTACTGCCAATGACTGGAAGTGGGATTAAGATGTTTACACGACTAAACAAGCTCTCCCATTAAAATGCTACTTGCCATTACTATGTTTAATAAGAATTGTGGTTTTTACAGCATTTCTGTTGCTGTTCAGTATTTTGTCCTCTTGTTTTGAACAGCAGTACTCCATATAGTTTATTGTACTTTCCATAAACTGGATTCCATTTAGTTTGTAGTCTAAAGGAGGCTGGAGGAAACATGAACGAGGGCGTGAGCGAGTGTGAGTCGCTGCTGAAGCTGAGGTCAAGCCAGTGGACAGCTGGGGTTCTCCTCTCCTGTTCATCCCAGAGTCAGAACACATGATGATATGGTTCTTTGAGTTTAATTCTAAGATAGCGAGACAGAGAGATAAAAGTCAGTGAACGCACCGCCTCAGTCTCTCAGGCATGAACCAGGAGGCACCGGGCTGAATATCAATCACATGCTTCTCCCAACAGGAACACAACTCACACACACAACGACCTCACTGTGACTATTAAGGCCCATTACTCTGCAGCTATGAGTGAGACTTGTAATCTGACATGTTGTCACGCTTACATGGCTTCTTCCACTTTAATGGGACTCAGGTAGATTGGAAACGAATCGTCTAGTGGAAATACGAGCTGATGACTCCATTAAGGAACAATTACAATAAAATAATTTGCCAAACAAGCTTTCAGAACAATGCAACATTACATTTAAAAAGCTTTACAAAGTTACATTAGAGTTTCTATCTCCCTGAAGAGATGTGATCCACACATCTCCAAATGATGATGAAGTAAAGGTCTCTTAGGTTGTCAGTTACTTCCCTCCAAACACTGATTACTGCACGAATCAAATGTAAGCGTGTCACACACACACACACACACACACACACACACACACACACACACACACACACACACACACACACACACACACATTTAGTTGGCTCATGATGGCCAGAAGTGTGTGAGATGTGAAAAAAGCTGTGTAAATGTGTATTTGTATGTGGTTTGTGAGCTCACCTCTTGTGTCTCCTCTCCAAGGTGTTCAGGCAAAACAGTCCCAAGGGGCCACGAGCGCCTTTTTAAGGTTTCCGAGAGAGACCAAGTGTGAACTACTGCAGGGGTCTGGGGGAGTTTCATTTGGATAATGTTTGGTTATCTGTATTTTCATTTGTATTTGTTGGAGAAAATAAACACTGGATTGGTTGTCAGTCACCTAACGTCTGCCTCAAATCCTCCTGTTTAAGTCCAACCGCTAAAGGCCATGCTAACACTGACCAACAATGACAACACAACACAACAGACCAGAGGCAGGCGGTGAAGAATGAGGGACTCCAATCAGACAAAGTCCAGTCCAAAGAGGGCTACATAGCAGAGGTCTCAGGGGACGAGTGTCCGTCTCTAAAGCACCTCTCAGGAGGGGAAAGGAGGCCAACTACTGATGAATCCAAGTTAGAGACTTAAGGCAGCAACAGAAGGCTTTAAGTGAGGAGGAGAAGAACAGGAGAGAGACGGATGCCAATCAAAACAACAGTGGAACATGGTGTGAATATGTTTTGCCAACTCTGGATTTGGTACCAAGCACCTAAACCCCTCCAGCCTGACAGAGGAGCAGCAGCTCTCCGTCCTTCAGAGCCCTGCTGCTCCCTCTGGTCTGGATCTATGTGGAGAAGGATTCAAACATAACATATGCAAGTGTTATGGACTTTCCTCCAAATTGCATTAAATTATAGGCAATTATTATGAAGAGGCTTTAGGACCCCGCTGTGTTTTCCGCCTCAGAAAAGCTCTGACTGTGTGACATTTGGCTGAAATGTGGAGGCAGAGCTGCAGCACAGAGTGAAGTGATGCTGTGTCGGTGTGAATAAACTGGTTTGTTATTTCTGAAGCGGTGCAGGTGTGTTCTTACATTGACATTGTGAAGGATGTAAAGAAGCCTCATGGCTAACTGGGCGGCTGGGCCACCATGTCAGGCTACAACAACACAGGAAGAGCACAGTTCTACTATCATGACTTGAGTTTAAGTTGTTAATGTTTGTGGATGTTTCTGCTTTAAGGGTTTGTTTTCTGGGTGAATTGGTTTTCTGGAGCTGCAGGTTTGTGCTTTGCTCCTTCTCCTGCCTCCTCCTTACTCATGAATGGAGGCTCACTGCTGCCCGAGTCGAGTATTGATTCCTTCAACTTGTGGTTCTTATTCAATCCTTTATATTGAACAGGCATTGCTAAGGTGTCCTGTGTGCTTACATCTGTTCTGGTAACTACAGCGTAACGGTCCAGGAGGTGAAGCCACCAGCCACCAGCCACCCCTGCAGATAATCACTCTGTTAATTGCAAACACTGTGACCTTGATGGAGAATTTGTGTTTGGGGAGTTTGATTTTTAAAGGATAAGAAGACAGACGGCTATAAAAAACGGTGTGAAATGAATGAGAAGTGAGTGTGTGAGCATGACATGGAGTCAGGATGGATCTGAGAATAATGCTTTGTCATGGCTGAGCAGCAAAATGCAATTTATCATGGGCCGTCCGTCACCCTCTGAAGGGATTGATATCAGTCTGAGCTTTATCATTAGTCTGTCAAAGAATATGAATAAAGAGGACAGAGTTGGACTGAAACGATGAAATCTGAGTGAAAACATTCACACAAGGTCAAACCTGATGTGTAAGCTAGTTTCACTTTATGTAAACATTAGTCAACATTCCCTTTAAGTGGACTTACAGATCCTTCTTCAACCTGCAGGCTCCATCTATTAACTACCAACAAAGGGACAGAGAGTCAACATCTTCCTATCATGTACTTGAGTTGACCTCACATAACCAGAGTCTTCCTCCTGTGGGGATTGCACTTCCCATGCTCGTCTGGCGTCTTCAGTGTATGTTAACGGCACACACACACACACACACACACACACACACACACACACACACACACACACACACACACACACACACACAGCTGAGCTCCGTCCATAAGGGCAACAGGGAGTCTGTCATGCTCTCCATCCCATTAAAGAGGACTCCATTATCTGCACTCTGAGTTTGACACACACTCGCACGCACACACACGAACACACACAGACTATAGGCACGTAAAGTAGTCCACCTTAAATAGCGCCCCTCCATGCCACGTCATGCATATTTCATAGCAGGCAGCATTAAAAGCTGGAGGAATAAGCGATGCCTGGCTAGGCAGCTGGGTTAGCTCCACGCCCTACTTCTTTTCTAGTTCAGCCTCCTTTTGTTTTTGTTCCAAACATGCGGCGTGTTTGACAGAGGAGGTGCGGCGGCGGCGGCGGCGGTGAAAGCGAGATCTCATTTCAGAAAGGTGGATTCACTTTCCTCTCATTGCCCCTCATCTCTCTTTAGACCTCACTGTGACCTTTCCTCTCTCCTTCTCCTGCTAAGAGTCGCCACGTAGCAAGCAGCAGATAGTGAGAGAAGGTCAGCTGCTGGGCGTGATGATCAGGGAGACGAGCGAGGACACGGAGAGGAACACACTCATCCGCTCCTCCTATGGAAGCCAAGGGAGCAGCTGGGTGGCATTTGCATATGTTTGCGTGCATCTGCATTTGATTTGGTGATTACAGCTCTAACTGCTGTACATGCATGTGTGTTTACATGTTTGCATGCGAGGTGTACAGCCCAGTCAACATCCCCCATCTGTCAGCCTCAGCATTGTTATGCATCCTGCTCTCACACTCGCTCACACAGGCAGACGGCTCAGTGTGAGGCTCAGGGCTGGGATCACGACTCGTCCCCTCACAGTAGAGTCATGAGAAAATGGCCTCTAGTGACAATCTCTTCTCTTTCTCTCCGTCTGGTGAAGTAAGAGAAAGATTCTGAGGTTAGGTAACGTTGAGCTTTGTCTCAGACACACACACACACACACACACACACACACACACACACGCGCTTTTACACCCTGGTCTGTTTCAATCTCACCCTATTGCATTCAGCCTCTAACCACCATCTGTTTGGACAGGTGAGAAAATAGCAATTTCACTCAGGTGACACCAACACAACCTGCCTGAGACCCTCTGCTATAGATGGGCTGGGGTCTGCGTGGAAACGACCCCTGGAGCCGTTCACTGCAGCCCAGAGACCAAAGTGAAACCTGGATCAATTAGAGGAAGTTTCTGCATAGTCTGAAGTCCTAGCTCAGCCTGGATGAGCTGCAGGTGCGGTTAGAATGAGGAAGAAATGAAGCGTCCACTATAAATAGAGGCGAGGGACGACATTAAGTGTGAACAATGACACACTTCACAGTCAGGAAGCTCTGACAGAGGAACATCAGAGTCTGTAATGACCTACTTTCATCCTAGTTTGAGCCACGGAGAAAGACAAATCCTCCTTTTATGACTCCGGTCCAGATGTTGTTGAGTTGCTGTGTTATGATCAGCTGTTGGTAATCTCATGAAAAGAGCAATAACATCACAACGCAATGAGCTTTAGGAAACGTTTCTGGAAATGAATGACGCACTTAAAATGCATCGCAGTTTAGTTGTGCTTCATTTAACACAATGTGACGCCAAGATACCACCAGATAAGAAATACACAGGGTAAGAAAATACTTCAGTTTTAAGATGAAGAAGAAAAAGCTTCATCCCAGCGTGGCTGAGCTCAGAGAGGCAGCGGGCCATCTTGGAGTAGCACCTTCGTCCAAGAGAGCTGTTACCTGGCACCCGGCACCTCCAGGATACAAGGCCCTGGAGGTGTGCGTGTGTGTGTGTGTGTGTGTGTGTGTGGGTGTGTGTGTGTGGCTGGCACGTTTGGTTGCCATCTGCAAGCCCCAGGGATTCTGGCTGAGGTGTACCAACAGGCACACACACACAGAGAATTGCACACACACACACACACACACACACACACACACACCCAATTCTCCTACACCTACACACACACTGGCTGTTCAGGCTTGTCAGAGGTAGCGTGCCACAGAGTGTGTATGAAGTGAACTATAATCACTGAATGCAAAAGATCGAAAACCTATTTCCAGGAAAATCAGGCAGCACTTATCTGAACAAACCCCTCAGCATGCTCACTCTCTTATTCACACACACACACACACACACACACACACACACACGCGCGTGACTCAGCTCGCCGTGGGGGAGACTCACATGTGCGGCCCAGCACAGATGTGTTCTTCACATCCTTCATGGTTCCTTCATACAGCGGCCTGTGATCAGAGGGAAGTGTGGAACGAGAGTCTGAGCCGGTGTTGATGAGTGTTTGACACATCAGTCTGATCTCAGTGTGAGGATGATTCATTGTCGGGGTTGTTTGTGTGAAAGTTGAGACTTGATTAGCGACTTAATACTGCAGGTGATTATGAGCTTAACTGAACAATTGATCTGAAGAACTGAGACGTGAACAAAGCCCACACATCCTCCGCTGCACATCCAGGCTGCTCCTCCGTGTTTATCTGCTGAGAGACGAGCAGAGACGCCACAACTTAAGACCTCTGGATCGGATAGCAACAAACAGGAGCGGGTTGGCGTTCCCAGGGTCCTAAACTCCACAGTTCAATATTCTCTTCACATGTATGAAGTTGTCACAGACCTGAACACGCTCACACACATCCAAACACTCATTCAGATTTGATGTTTGTGCATAATTTGGTTCCATTTCCTGTAGATTCCCTTGCTGATGCACTTTAGAGTCATAGGTCACGTTCCCCTGGGGCAGCATGAGGATCTACAGACGGGCAGGATCTGATCAAACATTTATACAGGGACAGAAAACCCCCTTAGCAACAGCCCCCTGTCATATGAAGTGGATGTAGAGTGGGGGAACTTAGGACCCTGGGAACACAGGAAGGACTCTTGCTCTGTGAGAGTTTCTGACATTTGTGTTTGCTTGAATCCAAAGTGAACGAAGAGTTATGGATCATATTTGTAGAATACATTGAAGCTGATTATAGAGAATGAGTTTGGGCCCAAAGCTGCTTTTCCTAATCCCGAAATTAGCTCAATAATAAGAGTCCTGTCTCGCTGCTCACACTCACACAGAGACAAACAGAGACTTTGGCTCAGTCGGGAAAAACAAAGCCGCTATCTCCACTCTGTCAGATCGGCCCCCTGGCCACAGCAGCCGCAGGGCTAACTGGGACCGCCGCGGCCAGCAGTGAGGCTCATCGCCAGGCCAGTGTTCCCAGAGTGAGCCTGCGAGCTCACACAGGGCCAGGCTCGCTCGCTCGCTCCTCTCTCTCTCTCTCTCTCCTCTCTCTAAGAGGTGGCATGTGTTGGTGGCATGGCTCAGTGCTGCATTGAAGATTAACCTACTGGCACAATTCAAAAGGAATCCCAGCCTGCAGCACTCATTGTAGTGCAAACCCTCCTTTGTCTCACACCATTCACTTAAGCCTGCAAACATGCACACACACACACACACACACACACACACACACACACAAACACACACGCACACACACACAGACGCCTTCGCACCCCCCCAATATAACCTCAAGTTCCATCCACTGATGCACAGGCAGTACGTTCATAAATAAAGTTACATCTGTCAGTCAGTGAGCTTACATGGATCCATTACAGAGCAATTAAGGCCATACACCTGACACACACACACACACACACACACACACACACTACCAAACTAACAGCAATGCAATCAGCTCAAACAGCAGCATGCTTGTATGAAGTAACAGACCTACATGATGTGCGTGTTAATGGATGTATTCAGGCATTTAAAAGTCCTAATGGGAGCGGCGCTGCCTCAGCTTCTTCCTGTCTCATACTGCGATTACGCAACGCCTCATGTAGACCCAGCGAGCGGCAGACTCCTGTTGGCTCCGTCTGTGTTTATGGCTTCTTTGCATTTATTGCCTTTAATGCCATTAAATACAAACACTCACAAGCAACTAAAGTTTCTCCTCCAAATATCTAGAAATACCAAATGAAGACAAAGAATGGAGAAGTTTCCAAACCCGATGTTGAACATTTCCTCCTTAATAAATTGATTCTGAATCGGGAAAGTTGGTTCCCATGGAGAACGAGGACATAGTGGGACCTGAAGAGGGAACCATGGCGACATGAGTGATGAGTGGGCGTCACCTGACAGAATCAGAACTCTACAGATACTGAAGGGAACTTGATCCAGAGCCAGAACCTTTTAGCTGGGTGCTGCTCAGTGGACTTCCTAAGGCTGAATATTGCTGATTGATCCGACAGACGTTTGCACAAGTACGATGTGTGTTATCTTTACATACAGGCTTGTTTTAGTACAATTTGGTCTGAAATCCAGCACCGTGTTCTGACCCGACCCAGCTGATTACCTGACCTGGTTCCATGTCGAGTGTCTTCCTAGAACAGGACACAGTTTAGTTTGTTCAGAACCTCCACTGAAGCAAAAAGTAGGTTATTTTCCAGTAAATACCTAAAGTGGTGAGATGAATAACGACATTTCCTTCAGCGTGGCACAAAAAGATAAATATCAAACCCCTCTGCACACAGGAAAAAAGGGGAAGAGCAAAGCAGAGAAAATTGAAAATACTATTATCTGTGTCTGTCTGACCCCAGGGAGTTCACTGCATAATGCCACTGGATCGAATTCAGCAGCAAAAGGAGATGAAGAGGATGTAATGCTTGATTCATGGTGGACTCAGACCATGAAAAAGCTTCTTTTCCTCCAACCTTTCACACAGACAAAAGCCTGCTGCATCTCCACTCTGGGAGAGAATCACAGGCTAAGCATCTGCAAGTGGGACGGAGGCTCCCCGGCACAAAAACAAACACTGGGCCGTGAATGAATATATACGTTTGCTTTATCCTCAGTGTCCTTTCATTGAGTGTGAAAGAGGGCAGGGCGGGCGCGCGGCTGAGGGGAGCGGGGCTTCTCCTCCTGACATGAGAGGAAGATCTGGGAGTGCATCTATTAACGTATTCTTTTATTAGGAGCGCTATTCAGCCGAGCGTGAATCGAGTCTTTTCATACGGGGGGAGGCCGTCCCATACTGCTGTGAAATGAGGTGAAAGTAAGCAGACTTGAAAGAGACGCGCTTTGCAGGAAGTCTCCTCTGAATGTCTGCTGAGGTTTTTTTTTGCTGAGGTGACCCTAAACAAATCAGCTTTTTGAAGGGAGTCAAGTGTGAACTCGGCGTAGTGGGAAACAAACACATTCTCCGTCTCCTCGCGCTGTCAGACGATACGCATGTCAGAGCCGCCGCCGCCGCTGTCATCCGGCTCGCTCGCCGCTGAGGTTCCGTCACGTGGCTCCTGCCTTCTGGGCCCCGGCTGCTACCTGGACTGCAACCGCAAGATGTCTGTCAGAGCGGAGTAACACACACATCCACACACAGACTGAGGGAATACCAATGAACTTAGAAATCTGAAAACAGGAAATACAAGACACTGAATAAATCCAGAGGAGCAGAATAAAGTTGCGGCTTGTCTCTAAGCAGCAGCAGCAGCAGCAGCGTTGCTTCATGTGCTGCATATTTATCAAAGTGACAGCAGGCGTCAGGGATGCAGGGACTCCAACACAACCACTTACTCACTAATGGCTTACACAGCCACGGATCATTATCCCTCACAGCACAGCACAGCCCAACACTAGACTGCACCGCACAGCGACGCGCCGCTCGCTCGCTCGCTCGCTCGGTCGCAGCGCTGCACCGAGCGCTCGGCTGCGGCGTGAAGGAGTGTGTAGGAGGGAGATCGCGCCCAGAGTTTCACAAAGTGCTCACGCCCGCTTGGCTCAGGTTACTTCTTCTTCTTCTTCTTCTTCTTCCTTTAATGGGAGATGCTACAAAAGTTTAAAGCTTTGAAATATTCAGAGATATAAACAGGAACGACTTTCCACCATCTTAATATTGAGATTTAGGTGAAGTCATTACTGAGATTACACACACACACACACACACACACACACACACCAATGATGACAAGCTAAACAAATGAGCAGATGTGAAACTTTCACTTTAAAGTCATTAACACAGATGTTAGATACATATTTAATGTGTGTATCTGTCATGTGGAATATGGAGTGTGTGTGTGTGTGTGTGTGTGTGTGTGTGTGTGTGTGAGTGTGTGTGTGTGTGTGTGTTTCCATTGCTGGCTTTTATTTTCGCAACACTATTTCCTGCTGTCTTAAATTTAACGACACACACACACACACACACAAACACACACACACACACACACACACACACACACACACACACGCACACACACACACACACACACACACGGAGGCCGGCAATTAGTTTCCTGGTCCAAATATAGTTTTTCAATTTACAGTTATCTTAAGTCATCGTCATCATCATCATTCAGTCTTCATCATGTGCTGTGTGTGTACTTCCTGTTGTTCTTGGGTGGCGCCGTGAGATTGACTGTGGAACATTCACTCATAATAGCAAATTAATTTGAATAAGTGATGACAGTAAAAAGAAGGCTTTTGAGAGGAAAGCAGGCCTGAGGCGGCAGTAAAGGTGATGAAGAGGTCGTTACCGCCTCACATGACGCTCTAACGGCTCTCTGCTCAACATTAAAATGCTAAACATGGAAGCTGCAGCGTCCTTGATCATAACAGCATCAGAGCTGTTTCCATACATAACTGCCCACAGAATCTAATTCAGAATCTAATGTTTGTCTCCGGCGCTGCAGTTTGTCCCTCTGGTGCAACAACATGTGAGTGAGAAGAGTTAAAGAGAGACACAACCGCTTCACCGTGAGGGGGAGAGGTATTAAACTGGTAGGACGGTGTTTATGTGTTATTGTTAGTAGCTTTTGGAAGGCAGGGAGGGACAGGGTGCGTCTGTCTCACAGGTGGATGCATTGACAGGGCAGAGGTGGTGACAGGGTGAGACGTGGAGGGACAAGGAAAAGGTAGAGAGAGTGACGGTGCCCATCTGTTTGCTCCGGGGGAGAGATACAGTGATGGATCTGTTGTTCAATTAGGATTCAGAGAAGGAGGGAGAGAGGGAGAGAGAGAGAGAGAGAGAGAGAGAGAGAGAGAGAGAGAGAGAGAGAGAGAGGCATGCTGAAGAGCCCCTGTGAAGTCAGTGTGATTTCACAGGCCAAGTGTGAATGGCTAACACGGCTGAGGGAGGGAGGTGAGAGCAGAGCCGGAGGTGAGAGAGGGGGAGGGGGGTGTTCTGTCAGAGGAAAGAGCTGCAGCAGGGGGGTGGAAGGAAGCAGAGGGAGGGAGTGAGGGAGGGAGGGAGGGAGGGAGGGAGCGGGGCTGAAGCTGAGACCACGTACAGCAGAGATTTCACCTCGTTGGTGTTTGCTCAGTCAGGTTGTGAGTTTCTGGCCTGGAAGCAACAGTGAGGTGAGAGAATGTGAGCATGGCTGCCATGTTGGACGGGGGAGGAGGACAAAGGGAGGTTTACAGGCGCACAGAGATGATTGACAGCCTCTATAGATGTGTCATAGTGCCGCTGCCAGATGTGTCACTCTGCTGAGATGAGCTTCATGCTGCCTCACACTGAATCATCTCTCTCTCTGCAGGTACGGCCCCGCCCACACACACACACACCACCTCACAGGTGGCTTCATAGATCTGACTCAAGTCTGACACCAACGCTGGACTGATCCATCACAGCTTCTATTACTTTCGCATCTGTCTCCATAAACAGGTTCCAGCTCAAAGACTGCCCCCAGTGTTCACCAGGGGGAAGTGCAGGCAGAGACCACCGCCCCCAGTTTACCTGCTGGACCCGACCCCTCAGACCAGCAGGCTGCAGGCTGCAGGTCCAGGTCCAGGTCCAGGTCCAGGTCCAGGTCCAGGTCCTGGGCCAGGTCCTGGTCCTGGTCCTGGTCTAGGTCCAGGTCCAGGTCCAGGTCCAGGTCCAGGTCCAGGTCCAGGTCCAGGTCCAGGTCCTGGTCCTGGTCCTGGTCTAGGTCCAGGTCCAGGTCCAGGGTGTTTGTTTGTGAGTGATCCTCCGACACAACAACACACAACCAAACTACAACATGTCCTGTTCGTGGGATAATAAATAAATGATGAGTGAAAGACTTGGAGAGAACTGAACGGAGCTTCATTCTGCTGACACACAGGAAGTAAACACACCATCAGCTCACCTGCAGAGACTTCATGATTAATAACCACAGTTATTAATCTGCTGATCGCTGTTAAACTATAAAGACCAGAAACTGAGATATTTAATTTTTCTAATGATTTGGCGTTTCAGCTCAGATCTCATCCTGATGCATGGAGTCATGTGTATCAGGACGGAGGTGGTGAGACAGGAAGGCGTTGAGACTTACAGTGAGTCACCTGTGGGAGAGGAGACATGGGGTGAGTGTAAGATAGTGTTACAGCA
>NW_027467154.1:12500-40000 GCF_046128005.1 Genypterus blacodes | reverse complement strand
TCCTTTAAAGATTCCATCAAGGGAAGTTTCTGCCGTCCCACAGCACATAGGGACGATAAGGCCGTGGATCTGCAGGAGGAAGATGTGGCTATGAGTCAATGATCTGCTGAGGGTCTGTAGGTCTGCAGGGGTCAGGGGTCAGCTCGGCTCTGCTACCAAACAGGCGTCGGACCGCTGCTGAGCCAAAGACGCCGCCTGACCTCAAACTGAGCCAACATCTGCACACAACACAACACGACACGACACAACACAACACAAAGGAAAGGAAACACCAGGGTTTATTGCACTGGTAGCACTTCAGCTGCTGCTTTGTGCAGTGCAGCACAACACTCAGCCTGTTTCTGCATCTCTCTAATCGATTACCAATATGACTGATCGAGAGACAGCAGCTGGAGTTTACTCTCTATACAGCAGAGCGGCCTGAAATTTGGGTTTGGCTCGCTGACCTTTTTGTTGTTTTGCAGACTGAATATTCACTAGAGATAGAGAGAGAGAGAGAGAGAGAGAGATAGAGAGAGAGAGAGAGAGAGAGAGAGAGAGAGAGACTCAGGACAGCCATCTGGATATCAAACCCTCAATGTGCGTGTGTGTGTGTGTGTGTGTGTGTGTGTATGTGTTTATGTGTGTGTGTGTATATGAGAGAGAGAGAGAGAGAGAGAGAGAGTGTGTGCGTGTGTGTGTGTGTGTGTGTGTGTGTGCACCAAAGTAATTAATAAAAGCTGAACACATTCATCAATAAAAGTACAAAAAATTCTGCTTTCTGACATTTGAGAGCAAAAATTAAAACCAAATTAAAAAATACTTGAAAACTGAAAATGCAACAGTATTTGGAAATAATATTGAAATAAAAACAACACCAACACATAGATGATGAAGAGGGATGAGAGGAGGAGAACATCACCGCCTCGCTCCTCTCCAGCAGGGCGGCGGGGGGTCGGAGCACAGGTGAGCGCTGGCACAGGTTAAAGTCTCATTTCCTGTCCTTAGTGTGTGTGTGGGCTTGTGCACCTGCAGAGACATCCTGAAACACAGCTGCTCCCCTCCGCCGCCGCTGCCGCCGCCGTGCAGTAAAGACACTAACTGAGCCGCTATCACACACTTAGCCCCAATCTGTCCCTTTCATTCCCGGCTGCAGGAGCGCCTCGGCTCCAGCTCGACTGTAAAACGCTGCCGGTGGGCCGC
Source organism: Genypterus blacodes (assembly GCF_046128005.1). Classification (NCBI taxonomy): domain Eukaryota; kingdom Metazoa; phylum Chordata; class Actinopteri; order Ophidiiformes; family Ophidiidae; genus Genypterus; species Genypterus blacodes. Next base: position 38,818 of record NW_027467154.1, on the reverse strand, counting down.
TGAGCTCCACCGGCCGGCCGGGCAGGAGGGAGAGGAGGGAGAGGAGGGAGGAAGAGGAGGAGCTGCCAGGCCAAATGTTAGCTTTGCTCTAAATAACACATTAGCCTTTTTGTGAGCATTAAGCAAATGCCTCCAACAGGCGGCCCAACAGAAACCAATCACAGCTGGCGGTCGGGGGAGAATATTAATGATTCTAACTGGACGTGACCCTTTGAACATCGCCGAACGATGCGAGGACGCCTGTAGTAATGGAATAAAGGGCGAGAAGAAGAAGAACAGAGAGCTCTCAGTGCTGTAAGGCAACAGGAATAAGGATAAGTTACATCATTAAAATGTTGAAGAGTTTCCCACTGTCTCCATTACCTATTGCATATGTAAATGGAACATATGTTTAGCCGGTGGCGGTTCCTTTTAATGCGCTGTAACTCTGAAGTGCTGATGTATTAGCTTCATAAAAGGATTATTAGGTTTAGTTGTACCCAGAGTACGATCATCACCACGCCGTGTTTTACAATCTCAGATCAGACGGCTGCACACCCTGCTTTGGTGTGAACATCCAATCAGACGCTTCCACGGGATGACATAGTGATGAGTGAGGGAGCCTGTGTGGATGAAGAGGGCTTCAGGGTTGCCAGTTGTGTGTCGGTGGAGCCCGCAGGAAAGCCGCAGAAGACAATGGCCCGAGGTGAGAGTGAATAATTCAGAGGGCGAAGCCACGTGAGATGTTTTATTTCTCTCATTAGTGAGACGGGGACACGGGAGTGCGCTCGGATTAACTTTGATCGTTTCCTATTTCAAAAGGGAGAACAGTTCATTAACACAGCAGCCTGGTTGAACATGAAGTCGCTGCACCGGCGTGACTCAGGCTGCACGACACCTGAGCCAGCAGGCGGCAGATCATGTCATTAGACCTGCATCAAGCTGCATCAAGCTGCATCAAGCTGCATCAAGCTGCAACAAGCTGCAACACGCTGCACCAAGCTGCAACAAGCTGCAACAAGCTGCATCAAGCTGCATCAAGCTGCAACAAGCTGCAGTACAAGTTATAGGACATTCAAAGTAAACTACACATCCAAACTCTTCATCATCAAACAACAAGAGACCTGCAATACAGCCAGTCCATCAGTCCATCAGTCCATCAGTCCATACTTGTGTGTGGATCTGCATGGACCATAATCAGACTGATTGATTATCTTGACTGCTTGTTTTTAAGATGACTCATTGGTCCATTGTGGCGTTTTGCTTCAGTCTCATGAACTAACTCCTTCTTTGTAGAGGTGAGATGTTTCAGATTTAAACCAAGTAAAGACAGGATATGCGCAAAAAACAAGATTTAAGAGAGGATTAAGGCAAAAAAGATAAATCAGAATTGATCATTTAGCCCTGCAGTGTTGCCATAGAGACCCTGGTGATGCTCCTGGGAGCTCTTCACCTCCTGGATGACAGCGCTCATAGCCAGCTAGTCCCTGCTAGGCGCCCACCTCCACCTGCTGAGCTCCAGGCCCGTCTGAGTGGGAGAGCAGAACACACTGGAGGGATTGTGCTCAACCATCTGGCCCGGGGAATCGGGCACCACAGGAGGAGCCGGAGAATTTGGAGAAGGGTTTTTAGGCTCTACTTTATACAGTTTATGTCTTCAATCCCTGTTTTTATATCATGAAGAAGCCTCCATGTTTAGATGATTTACAGACACACACACACACACGCACACACACACACACACACACACACCCCTCTCTATGCTGGCAGGCTTTCCTCTTCCTCTTCCTCTTCTTCTTCGTATCATCTTGCTCTTGAGCCACTCTTTAAAGGCATAAACCCGTTTCCCTTCATGAAGCACTCTGCCGCTTGATGAATCCGTTTCTGAGGCTGTTGTCATGTCGACCACACTCCCGCATCTCCAAATCCTCACACACTCACTTTCCCCCCACTGCTGGAAGCCTCAGACGGGCCTGGTTGGTGCCATCTTCCTCACTTTCTCTCTTCCTCACCAGTCCTGCATCCTCCCCTCAAACTGTGAGGCTTTTTTTTTTTAACAACTTTGTTCTATTTTTGATGACAGCAGCTTGCATTTGCATGGGGTCAGCATTTTGTTCTACTGCTCGGCGTGCGGAGCCAAATTCTTCTCCTGCTTGAGGCATGGAGCTCCGTGTTTGATCTGCTTCAAATCTACTCCGCTTCCCTCACACACACACACACACACACACACAACGCTTTGGAAAGAATCCCAGGAATGTGATTGGATACCGACTTACAAGGGGCCAGTAGCTGCACACACACACACACACACACACACACACACACACACACACACACACACACACACACACACACTCACACACACACACACACATGACTATTGACTAAAGCTTTGGATGGCGTGGAAGTGGAACACACACACACCAGTGTTCTTGAAAGCGGATGATTGTCTTCTCCTTCAATTCTATGAGCATTTTTATGACTTACAAGTGTATTTATGCCTTCAGTGATGTCTGACAGTGAACAGGACAAAATGTTCAAGTGTACTTTTACTCTCTGTAAACTCTCCACTCACACAGGAACATAACAGGCAGAGGAAAAGCTGCTAGGAGTGGAGAGAGGTGACAGATAGAGGACAGAAGAAGGAGAGAAAGAAAAAAGAAAGAGCGGGAGGAGGAAGAGGAGGAGGAGGAAGAGGAGGAGGAGGCTTCACACGTTAAGTGGTCCTCCTGCGATGGAGGTGGGAAGTGGGTCAGGAGAGGGTTAAGTGAGGTAATTGGCATACAGGATACAGGTGCAGGTTTTCCTCAGCTTCTCAGCTTCAAAGCTCTCTCACACACACACACACACACACACTTGAAGAGTTTTGTAGAAGCAGAAGCCTACTGATGCCAATTAGCCGGTGGTGAAGGTCAGTGTGTGTTGGACTGAGATAAGTTTCCCATTAATAGGTGAGTGCCTGTTCTTGACTGTATGGGTCCTTAGTCTGCCTCACACACACACACACACACACACACACACACACACACACACACACACACTCACGCTCACACACGCTCACACACACGCTCACACACACTTGCCACATTCACCTTAGGTACTCAGCCTAAAATAGGTGTATGAATATTCAGACATTGTTGAAGAACATTGTTGTTATTTGTCGACTCCCCTCGGCTGCTGAGAGGAGATCAAGGCTCAGACAGGCAGTTTAGAATAAAATAAAACATCTCAAAGCTCTCAAAGTTCTTTTTACTTTTTATATTTACATCATTTGAGATTTGGATCATAAAGTTTGTTGATGATCCACATAAGAGGTTTGATTCCCACAGCAGCTGTAGGATCAGATCATCTTCCTCAAGTAAGAGTCACACACACACACACACACACACACACACACACACACACACACACACACACACACACACACACACACACAGCACACCTCTCCTTCACAAATCCTCTTTTCCCACACCTACACAAACTTCCTCTCACTCCTTTCCTCCATCTCCCACCTCAGCACACTCATTCCCGACCCTCCTGCCACCTCCTCCCTCCTCCCTCCTCCCTCCTCCCCCCCAGGTTTGCATCAGCCGGTTGTAGTGGCGGGTGAGGAGGAGGACGGTGGATCAATAGGCTCTTTATCTTTCCTTGTGGCCCTGGCGAGAAAAATCGATGACAACTGGAAATGAAGCCGTAGTCTTTGAATAACTTGGAGGTTCAACACAACAATCTGGGTGCCAAACCAGTAAACCTGCTCAGATTAGAGCATTAAGAAGATGGCGGAGGCGTTCTCCTCCTCTCTGCAGGTTGTGTGCCTTATTAAGCCCGTCCTGGAATGAAACGATAACCAGAACATTCCGTCTCCAAAGAGCAAAGAGGCTTAAAGGATCTCCTGTACTTCCCTGGACCACGAGGCCCAGGATGATGGTGCTGCTAACGTCTGCCTGTGCCTCCAGAGAACGGGCCTGAATACAAGAATCAAGCTTTGTGTTCTCATGCCAGGACCGTCACCTGTTCCTTTGGAGCGCTTATTAAAGAGTAAACAACTCCTCCACGTCCCTTTAAACAGAATGAAAGAGCGAGGAAGTCTCTTTATACTTTGAAGATGAAACATGCAGGTGAGGGATTAGAACCAGAACCAGAACCAGAACACGTTTAAAGACCAAGCAGTCGTGACTGAACAGCCAACAGTCGTGATTTGCTAATGAATAGATAAACGCTCACCTCTGCTGCTGCCAGAGATGATGAGGAGAAAAACAGGACTTTAGCTGTTATTAGTCTGCAACATGATCAATAATTCATCTCAGCCCCGGCAGTTTATTTAAATCAGTCAGCCTGAAAAACAACTATAACACGAAGAAGCAGAGAGAGAGGGAGGGAGGGAGGGAGGGAGGGAGAGAGAGAGGGAGGGAGGGAGGGAATAATAGAAGGAGACAGAGGGGAATAGAAAGACCAGAATTAGAAAGAAAAGAAGACAGAGAGAAATCGTGAGAGGCAGAAAGAAATAGAGAATTGCAAAAGAAAGTCTGACTGTGTGTTGAGCGGAGAGAGAGAGAGACAGAGAGACAGAGAGAGAGAGAGAGAGAGAGAGAGAGAGAGAGAGAGAGAGAGAGAGGGAGAGAGAGGGAGAGGTAAGCTGTGTTATTCCTCTGAGGTTCTGTGTGAAGTAGCTCATTCTTAGGCCTCTGGCACCGCATCACTCCAACACGCCTAATTGCGGTCCGACGGGAGAAGAAAAGCTCCGACAAACCCAAAGGATTTTAGCATGAAAACAGCAGCAGCAGCCTGATGTTGTGTTACCAAGTCCAACTTCTGAAGTTTAACTGAAATGTTGAGAAATCCGACAACCCCCCTTTCCATTTTCAAAGTGGCGTCGCCGTTATTTACAGTCCAGCGTCCAGGTCGCAGCCGGACCAGGGGGGACCAGGGGGATCAGGGGGATCGCAATGGGCAGTGGGAGTCCTCACTGGCTCTCTCTCTCTCTCTCTCTCTCTCTCTCTCTCTCTCTCTCTCTCTCTCTCTCTCTCTCAGATCACAGACATGTTTGAGCCCAGGTGTGATTGATCTTCTTGTTCCCAGGTGTGATTGATCTTCTTGTTCCTTCCCTGACGTGTTGTGTCCAGATTGGTGTCGGAGAGAAAACGAGTGAAGAGGCGACTGTGAGCCTTAGAGAGGAGGAGAGGGGAGAGGAGACGAGGAGGAGGAGGTGAAGATGAAGATGAAAAGGTGCTGTGAAATGTGTGAAATGAACAGGCAGCATGATGAGGAAGGGGAAGGTAAGGCTAAATATCATATCATGTTAAAATGTCACAATATAACATTACATATGTGAGAGGAGAGGAGAGGAGAGGAGAGGAGAGGAGAGGAGAGGAGAGGGGAGGAGTGGAGAGGAGAGGAGAGGAGAGGAGAGGAGAGGAGAGGAGAGGAGAGGAGAGGAGAGGACAGGAGAGGAGAGGAGAGGAGTGGAGAGGAGAGGAGAGGAGAGGAGAGGAGAGGAGAGGAGAGCTTTCTGCTGCTCCGTGGCAGTGAGTGAGTACAGCTCCAGGCCTGGTCAGAGTTCTGATTGGACGTAAACAGGAAGCAGCACAGTGAATACAGGAAGTAGCAGCTCTGGACACAACAGGAGGAACGTTCTCACTCTGAATGTTATGAAAGCTGTTAAGTTTCATGGCTCAAATTTCCCCCCGCAGGATTTAATTAATGCTTTACTCACGCAGCTTCCTGTGAATAAAAGAACCTGACTGTAATTACTTATGACATTCTTAAAACTTTATAATTAATAATTACAAATTCACAGATCACGACTTGAGTACCAGAAACCAATTAAATCAATGCACTGGTGGTAATAAATCTGTCATGTGTTTACACCCTCACAGCGGCCACACACACACACACACACACACACACACACACACACACACACACACACACACTGAAACACAAGCTCTTTGTCAAAACTCACGCAGGAAGTCCTGTTTTCTCAAAAGTAACTGGAAATCCTCGTCGCTCGCATGGCGGTGATGTTTTCAGAGGAAAGAACAAAGGAGACCATCTGGGGGGAATAAGGTGTGTGTGTGTGTTTGTGTGGTTGGGACAGTGGTGAGGAGCCGGAGGGTGAGAGAGGGAGTGGGAGGCCACAGAAGGGCAACGACATCACACCACTTACTCAATATTCATTACTGTCATCAACCAGATACATACAGCCATCTGTGACCTGGGGCCACTGGGCTCAGGCCAAGGTCTTACCTCTCTCTCTCTCTCTCTCTCTCTCCCTCTCAATCTCCCTCCCCCCCTCCCCTCTCTCTCTCTTTCTCTCTCTCTCTCTCCCCCCCCCCTCTCTCTCTCTCTCTCTCTCTCTCTCTCTCTCTCTCCCTCTCAATCTCCCTCCCCCCTCCCCTCTCTCTCTCTCTCTCTCCCTCCCTCTCCCTGTTTGTTGGGCTCATCTGGGCTCAGGTTGTTTATATAGAGGAACCAGATTGATTGACATGTTCCACCTAAACATGAACATATGAACATGCTATGCTGACTCATCGTTTACATTCGTCCTTTGAATTCGGCTGTATAGCAAAGACTTGGCATTGCAATATTTTGCCTGATTGAGCTTTTTTAAAATCATCCCAGCCCAGGCGCTGCTCAGTTCAGAGGTCAGCTGAGGTCGTCAGTGTAACAGATGGAGGATCAATTCTCTGGGATTTTCATGGATCTCACAGAAAGAAACCGGTTAAGCTTCTGCTGGCATCTCATTATACTTTCATAGAGTCAGCAAGGAAGCCTGAGGATCACCTGTGCCTCACACACACACACACACACACACACACACACACACACACACACACACTGGAGGATGCTTCTATATGATGTTAATGTACAAACGTGTGTGGAGACATAAATGCAGGTTAATCAATAATGGATTCCTGTTACTTACACACACACACACACACACGTAAACTCATAATTGTCTATTTTGTCCATGTTGTCTGCTGCTTGTGCACTGAGGGACGTTAGAAATGTCTGCCTCTGCAAAATATGAGGGTGGAAGTTAATTTAGTTAGGAGCTAATTAGTATGAATAAAAGATATGTTGGCGTCCCTCAGGGCGCCACACACACTCACACTGTCAAGCCTCCCCTCACGCTCACACACACGTCGTTTACACTCACATTTAAGTTATTATGAGCAAATATACACATATTTTATCTGCGCTACGATAACATTATAGTTCTGTAAATGCTGCTGATGCTGTTTCCAACAATCCATCAAGACAAATTATCCATGAAGTCAATCAATAATGCAAATATCTCACATTACTAAATAAGAAGCTGCTGCTGATGTAATGAAGTGAGTTATATATCTTGTAATAGATGCAGTGCAGGGTTTAATACTTCATCATTACCTTCTCTCAGTGTGTATAGGAGCTCTAACACAGGGAACGACACTGGGAACGACACAGGGAACGACACTGGGAACGACACAGGGAACGACACAGGGAACGACACAGGGACCGACACTGGGAACGACACTGGGAACGACACAGGGACCGACACAGGGACCGACACTGGGAACGACACAGGGAACGACACTGGGAACGACACAGGGAACGACACAGGGACCGACACAGGGAACGACACAGGGAACGACACAGGGAACGACACAGGGACCGACACTGGGAACGACACAGGGAACGACACTGGGAACGACACAGGGAACGACACAGGGACCGACACAGGGAACGACACAGGGAACGACACAGGGAACGACACAGGGACCGACACTGGGAACGACACAGGGAACGACACAGGGACCGGCACTGGGAACGACACAGGGACCGACACTGGGAACTCTGAGTATGAGACGTTAAGCAGCCCGAGACAGAAGAAGAAGAGGTTCCATGGGAATCCTGAGAGCTCACACACTGACTGGACTCATGGCTCTGACTGAAGTGGGCTCAGGCTCTGCTAAGTGAGCGAGGTTTCATAAATCTCTTTGAGAATTTCATGCACAGTCTCTGACGAAATTAAATCCCTGCAAGCCTCCGAGTCTTTGCTTTAATATGAGGAGTCCCGTACGCCTCAGCCTCAACCTCAACCAGCCAGCGCCAAGGTCAAGGTCAAGGGACGAGATCTCTGCTTTAGGTGATTGTAAGTTGAAATAATTAAGTGAAACTGATTGTCTACTAAGACTAAATGTATTTTGTGTTATATTTGGACACATTTTGTTTGCATACATAAACCTTTACACACACACACACACACACACACACACACACACACACACACTTATATGTTGTTGCCTTTCTGCTTAAGTTCAATTTTTGCATTTATGTAATTAACTCGATGCATCACTGTCACACTTTACTGTCCAATCAGTATTGGCCTCAGATATCAGAAGCTCAGAGCTGTTAAAGCGTCTGCAGCTTGGTTTACGTCCCAATCGGGGAGTGAGAGTGAAGGATTCCAGCCACTAGATGGCACTGTCACTGGATGTCTTCTTCTCTATATTTAAATACATTATAGTTTCAGAAATGAAAAGAAAACAATCCTGAAACTACACTGAAGATGCACCTGAAGCCAAAAGTTTACTTCTCCTTGTGTCAGAGTGTTTCCTGTCGGCTGCACCAGATCTGTCAGCGAGGCAGCGGTGGAGCTCCAGGCCTCACTGCTCTGCATGCTGGAGCCTCAGCAAGACAACATGGGCACCAAAATAACACCTGGGTGGAACTCAGCATGCGGCGCTGCATCTGGGTCGCTTCACCTCACAGGGCTGCTGCTGCTGCTGCTGCTGGTCTGCTGTCACACACACACACACACACACACACACACACACACACACACACACACACACACAACCTGCTGCTGCTGCTGCTACACGCTCAGCAAACATTCAGGGAAGTCAGAGCACATTGATTTGAATGTTTCAAATTAGTTAAAACAAGCTGACTGACATTTCTGGTGTTGATGTTTCCTTCACACACACAAACACACACACACACACTGAGATATTTCCGACTATGAGTGAAAAATAAAAGGAACTGATAGGAATGAATTGTTATTAATGTTTGATACTTGGTTGAGTGCCGTTGTGTGTCCTGATTGGTTGAGGATGTGATGATGATGTTTCAGTCCTGATGAGGAAAGTGGAACCCCCGTCCACACACCCCCAGTGTGTGAACGTCCCAGTCCCATAGTGCTGCAGCTCTTTCTCCTGTGAGCCGTTTGTGTTGGAGCCCATCTAGATCAAACATGTTGTTATCTGGCAGCACTAACCTCGTGTAAATGCTGATTACAGCTCTGCATCATCAGGGGGGTCATGCAAACGGACTTGGAGTAAGTTTTATGATCCTAATTACAGGCGTGCAGCTCCGGGAGGGTAATGTTCCCGAGCGAGCGAGCGAGCGAGCGGGGGGAAGCAACAGCAGATGTGTGGCGTTTCTCAGTCGTATCTCATGTCTTACACAGCGATCTGCCTGATAGATGTGATTTATCTGAGGAACACTTCTCCCCTCTGACACTCACCACACTCATACAAAACAGGCACACACACACACACACACACACACACACACACACACACACACACACCGTCTGTTCACTTTTCCCAGCTCTGACATTTTCTTTTCCACTGCTTCCACTCTTTCTGAACTCTGTGGAGATCATTTGCGCTCCCTCCTCTTCCTCTTCCTCTCCCTCCATCCCATCAGGAACACAGCAAGGTGACAGCATCCATCAGCCATCAGCCCACATATCACCTGCTGACTGCCGGGTGGAAAAAGGAGTCTGAATAACCAGGATTTGGCTTTGAAACCTGTGAATGTGTGAGTGTGTCATTTGGGCGACTCCCATCAATCAGTGTGTGTGTGTGTGTGTGTGTGTGTGTGTGTGTGTGTGTGTGTGTGTGTGTGTGTGCGTGTGTGCGCCCCAGATATTCTCATTACAGTTACACATGAGAGTATGTGCACACACACTAATGCGTCAGGGGACACACACTCGTCCTGTCCTTGTTTGACCTCCACGTCTGTGTTGATTCAGTAGCATCATCAATACACACACATAATGGCTTTCTGCATGGAACAAGTGTGTATGTGTGTGTGGCACAAGTTTACCATTCATTTTGTGTTAGACAGACAATGTTGCTGTCTTCTCTCGCAAAATGGAAACAATCTTCACCATAACAACTTCACAAAATGATGGAGAGGAGAGGAGAGGAGAGGAGAGGAGAGGAGGAGACACCCAGCATACATCTAAGGAGTGAAGCTGCACACTGCTGAGCTGAGACACATGAAGGCTTAATTGTCCCCTTCAGAGACAAACTGTGTCTAACCTGCATCCTGGGACTGCTGACAGACACACACTGATGATGCACAGAACAGCAGGCAGACTGACACACACACACACACACACACACACACACACACACACACACACACACACACAGCCACCGGGCCGCCCACCCGAACAGGAAAATTATCATAAAATCTCATCACACTCTTAGTATTCAAGGTAAACACACTAACAGGCAGTGAACGCACCACCATCATCTGGAATAATGATACAAATACAGGCAGGTTAGACTGGAATAAGGAACACAGGAAGTACTCTTCATCTAATGGCTCCACAGAGCCACGCACACAGCTGCTGGTGCCTGTGTGTGTGTGCGTGTGTGTGTGTGTGTGTGTGTGTGTGTGCATATCTCTGAATATATTCCATACCTTTGAGGCATGAATACAGAATGCAGCTCCCAGTTTTCTCATCTGGAGCGCAGGTTCTCATGCATACATAACTGAGGCTTCATACCGTCGCCTCTTTAGCCTTCTATTGAGTTTGTGTGTGTGTACATATGTACTCGCATACACACATATTTATACATTCATGATAATGTGCAGCAAACTCCATCTGGGTTAGGCCTCATTCAGATTCACCGTACACGTTCATATACTATATTTATATTTAGAGGGAGAGAGAGAACTCACTACCTACTTCTGAGCGTGTGTACAGCTGTCGTATACGTGTGTGTGTTGTGTATTGTGCCTTTCATGTGAGCTGCATCACTCTGAGGCCTGTATTGTGTGTGTGTGTGTGTTTGGTGTGTGTGTGCAGACACTGCAGAGCCACTGAATCAGCTAAAGGCCACTCCTCTGCCCAGAGGGACTGCTTGCTCTTTGAAAAAAAAATTGCTTTTTTCAAAAATCCGCAACCCTGTGAGAGCCGGCTTGTCCGAGAAAGAATAAAAACACCAACATGTGCGCCTGATTGAAGAACAAGGGGGAACTAAAAATGGTATGAATCCCCGGCTGAGGGAGGAAGAGCAGGGAGGTGGCAGACAGGAGAGACGGAGCTCTGCACTGACAGCCTGATGGAACTCCCAGCTGCGGGGAAATGGAGAGATAATTAACGTAAAAGTAAAAAAAACTTCTGTTGGTCTGCCTCCCGAGGGAAAAGAGAACACAGAGATGTTTAGACAGTGAAACAAACACGCCTGAGCCTCCCGTATCTTTTATTTCCTATGAAATCAACTGCGATGTTGTTGACAGCCCCCAGAGATTAAAACCGCTTCACTCTATTCTCTGTTTGATGTGTTACACTGTAGACTTCCAGGCTGGAGGGAGTTTCCTAAATGAATAATTATACTTCACATGCAGCTTCTACCTGCACGTCTCACTTCCACACCACGGTTCAAACAGCTGATGAGCCCAGAGAGGAAGATCGGACCTGGACTGAGCCCCTTCACCTTCAGCTTCTCCACAGATTCATGAGAGAAGGACATTTTCAACAATTATTACTTATTAGGAGGCTTGTCAATATGGTCATTTGTAGAGAACACAAATCAAGCCCAGATGTTGCAGCTCCAGCTTTGCCACACCCCTCTGACACCATGGTAACAAGAATGGAAACTTCCGCACTTTGCAAAGTGACTATTGAATACAGGATTGCTGCATTTGCTTCTATTTGCTTGTGTGGACCCAGATGCTGTACAGTGAGCAGGTAAGCAGTGTTGTCTTGTTGTGTTATTGTAATAATAACAGCCCCCCCCCCACTTCACCTGTCACACTGAGGAATCGGCCCTTAGAGCTCCTAAATGATGGCGGATCCATAAAGGCTCAAACAGCACAGCTGTGCGCTGCTAGAATCCCCGGTGGCAACCATCAACTGCCATCCAGCCAATAATCTGCATACATTAATACCACCGCCATGGTTACACTGCAGCCCCCTGTGATTAGATTACACATACACACACATAGATCACTGTCAGCCATGTAAGAGAGCGTCTGTCAGAGGAGAGCGAGCCTCGTGTCCTCAATCAAATCACAGACTTATCCACAGAAATGAGCCCTGCGTTAACAAAACGCCACCCGGCGCCGCGACCGGCCCACAGCCTCCAAACACGACATCTCCCACGATTTAGCTGCAGCTGCTTAGTGAAGAACAAGCACAAATGCTCCCCGCACACTGGAGTTAAACTCGGAAATAATTACCCAAGTCAATGGACGCCGCTATCTCTGTGATTGGTTGAGTGCTCCGGCAAAAGCTATTAAGTTTTTTTCTTCAATTTTTTTTTTTCTGAGGATTTCAATTAAAAGCTGTGTGAAATGTCGTCTCTATCTCAGAACGAGACCCCACAAACCCCCGACGCAGGGGAGGACCTATTGTAGCGTCCTCATCAACACTCCAATTAGAGCTTACATATTATCTTTTAGCATTAAATAAAAGAGGATATTACGACAAAAGCACCTTATCCTCTTCTCCTAAAATAACTCTTCAGCTTTTCAGCCATAATTTCATTACAGGAAGATAGACATTCATCAATTAGAATGGTAATTTCTATTAATGATGCCTGGATTCGCTGAATGTTGAATAAATTGCCTTTTCATTTGGGCTCTCATGCTCTGGTTCAGTAAGATCTCATGAATATAGGACGAGAGCGCAATTTAAAGACTGAGATATCGGTGTGTGTGTGTGTGTGTGTTTGTGGCCACCAGAAGAGAAATCGATTGAGAGAGAGAATGGGAGGGGGAGAAAGGGAGAGAGAGAGAGAGAGGAGGGAGGGGGGAGGGAGAGAGAGGGAGAGAGAGGGAGGGAGGGAGAGAGAGGGAGAGAGAGGGAGAGAGAGAGGGGGAGAGGGAGGGAGAGAGGGAGGGAGAGAGCGAGAGAGAGAGAGAGAGGGAGAAAAGAGAGAGAGAGAGAGAAAGAGAGAGAGGGAGAGAGGGAGAGAGGGATTGAAAGGTAGAGAGAGAGAGTGCGGGGAAGAGAGAGGGAGAGAGAGAGAGAGAGAGAGAGAGAGACAGATTGCTGTGATGAAGAAGCAGACCTTCCATACTGAAGCTAATGTATTCCTGAAACATATCCATGATTAGCTTTGCATTTCCAGAAACTCCCGAATCGAACAAATCATCCATGTGCTCCTTCAGGTCCTCATGAATATATTCTCCTCTAATCTACTTCCTCCTACTGCAGAGGAGAACCTCCGATCAATCAACCTGTGGCCCCCAGGCTGGAGCCACCGCAGTCCCACGGCCTGATGCAGCCCTGGCATGCACACTGAGGGAGATCAGGAGCTAATAAAGCAACAACTACGAGCTATAATCTATAATCTCATCACTCGTGTTAAACATGAATATGGAACAGACCGGAGCTGCTGTGCAACGACAAAACAAGTTTAATTAACACCAACATCTATCTCCATAAAGCATTTATAGACCAGCTGACAAACAAGTACATGTTGGTCCCATGACAACAAAGATGGTGGAGAGGCTGGGACTAGCAAGGAATAGCAAGGAGCTAATTGAAGAACGAAGCCCCCTGCAGGTAAGCGGTGGTGTTTCTGAGGCTCTAAGGTTTTTCCCAAATCAAACTGCATCAGTAGGGGGCGCTACAGAGGCAGGATGTTTTAACAAGGAGCACTTTGATTGATGGATTCCTATCTGGAAGCAAAGAGGATCTGAGCAAATCCTCTTTGTTGTTTTTTAAAGGACACACTGTAACTTTACATCAACATGTCAAACCTCCACACACACACACACACACACACACACTGGGTTCGGAGGCCGTGTGTGTCTCCAGCTCAGGCCTGAACACAGCTGCACAATCAGAACACTGTGGGCTTTTCCGGAGGGGGCCTAAAGGGAGATGTTACCTAGAATGGGCTGTTTTTCACTCAGCGTGAACCAAAGTGCTGCAGCAAAGGGAGTGAAGAAATGGATCGATGGACATTTTTCACATTAAATCAATTCAAAGTATTCCAAATAGACATCTAAATGAACTAGGAACAGGGAAATCTGGATGATATCGTCCATTTAAGACATTTTTAAGGCTAGATTTGAAATTTGTGGTTTTAATAGAGGTGAGGTGACATGATGAGTGTGAAGTGTGTGAAGTGTAAAGATCCTCCATCACCACAGGAGGAGGAGGAGGAAGCTGTGAGAGGAGAACCTCACAGCAATCATGAAGTCATGAAGGATGGCTTTAATGACTTTATGGACACGACACACTCAGGGGAGGCCAGAGGGGAGGACTGAGCCAGACAGGAGAGGTGGCACACACACACACACACACACACACACACAGCTCACACACTCCAGCTGTGAGGTCCTGGTCCTGGTGCAGCTGCAGAGGGAGAGAGATCAGTCTGCTGTTGTTGTTGGTTAAGATTCTTCAGTTTGATGGAAGCAGATTAGAAAGAGCTTGTCACTGACAGAGCAGAGAGCAGAGAGCTGTGGATGTGTGTGTGTGTGTGTGTGTGTGGATGTGTGTGTGCCTGTAGCAGCACCTGCCAGGAAGGATCAAATGGAATATGAAGCATTTACTCTGCAGCCTTGAGGAAGCACACTGAGATGAGCTTCAGTCATTCCTACTGTCAGGTGTGGGTTTATTGAGTTGATCCACAGTTAGATGAGTCAAAATGTTGTTGAGAAGATAATTATCTCCCAGACGAGCCAGGCTGAGCTCCGGGTCATGTGAGGCCTCGGGACATGTGAGGCTCCGGGTCATGTATGTTGACAATATGTCGTTATGGCAAGTTATGGTAATAAGAGGAAGAGTGGACGTGTCTGTGTGTGCGTGTGTGCGTGTGTGTGTGTGTGTGTGTGCACTTCTTCTTATTACTTGCTTTAATCACTCTAATTGAATTGTCGTTCTTGTAATTAGAGGACCGCAGCATCGTTGTAGATCTCAAAGGCAAAGAAACATTTTTATAACCTCATTTCTTTGACACCAAATAGTCTCCTGCCACCTCTGTTCTCTTTTTATTCTATTCTATTTGGATTGGATTAGATTTTTCTCTTCAACAAGTCTATTAATGTGTAGCCCCACCGTGCACACTGCATGAAAACAGTCCCCTGAAGAGCATGGTCTGGTCTGATTGGTCAAACAGCCAGTTAAGGACCTATGAGCTCGTTGTCCTGGATGTGTCCTCATGTCCCCCTTCACAGTCGTCTGTCTTCATCTGGGGCTCAGAGATCAGAGCTGCAGCTAAAGGTTGAACACTGCAGAATCCAGGTAAAGTACGGAGCTGCAGCTGCAGCCGGAGCCACGTCACCATGAGCAGAGCCAAAGCATCTGATGAAAAGATGTTTGGAGGCACAATGAGTCATGCAGCCACAAGATGAAAGTTTAGGATTAATGAGAGACAGTTGTCACCTCAAACACAGACGACATCCACACACATACACACACACTCAGCACACCCAGGGATGTGTGTTTGTGTGTGTGTGTGTGTGTTATCGGCCACGGCAGATGCTTATTTGTTTGTCTACAGTAATAACCTCCACAACACTCTATTCATCAGCCCTGATGTTCCTGCTGCCTTTATGTGTGTGTCTGTGTGTGCGTGTGTGTGTGTGTGAGCTCTTGTGTGACATGCCGAGACGCCAGCCTGGTGTGTCTCTGTCCCTCAGAGGAAGCGTCCCTGTGCTCAGTGAAAGCTGCTTGGCTGAGCTCGGTCCCGTCTCCCAGCACAGCTTGTCATTTCCTCATCTAAACTCACACGCTGTCCTCAGAGGAAGAACCTCACACAGAGACACAAAGACACACAGACACAAAGACACAAAGACAGACACAAAGACACACTTCCCTCTCACATTTGGCCGGTCCGTGGGTTATTTATAGCATTCTAAACACTTTTCATATCTGCTTTGACGTGCTGCTCACTTCTCCATCTGGATTGTATCTATGTTGTTGTTGTTGTTGTTGTTGTTCTTCAGGTCTTTACTGTGATTACAGGCCAGCTAATTGAGAGCTGAGGAGAGATCAGTGTCCACATATGTCTCCGTGTGTCCACAAGTGTCCCCATGTGTCCATAAGTGTCCACCTCTGTGTGATCAGCTGATGGATGCAGCACTGAGCTAGCTGCTGCAGCCCCTGACCTCCTCCTGACTCCTCACAGGTTCATCCACACATCCATCCATCACCCCTGACACCAGGCACCGCCGCTATCTGAGTGAAAACGACATCGCCGCCTCTCTCTGGATTTTCCCACCTTCTGCAGCGGAAGCGCGGGAGAGCGAGGAAAGCCTGGAGCTTTGGGCTGAGGATGTGCTAATGGGGAGAGAGGACATTCTCCCATACATCCATTCCCCACGCTGTCAAGGAGCATCACAGTGGAACGCTGACGATGGAAACCTCGGTCTCTCCCCACCCCGACACCTGCTGCTCCTCCATCTGCCGCAGCCAAACAGCCTCCTGCTTCTGCTGTTTACCCCCCCCCCCCTCACACACACACACACACACACACACACACACACACACACACACACACACACACACACACCCATCCATCCATCTCTCTGGCTCTCCATCCTTCTGTAGACACACACACAAAGGAGAGGAACCGAGGTCTGAATAAGTTGTTCTATTCCGAAGCGTAGCAGTCAAGTTGCCAAGCTAAATATTCACAGGAAACCTTGAGCCGCTCTGCGCCGGAGCGCCTCCCGGATCCGGGCGCTTAAAGCGGGAGAGAGTCTGAATGTACAAGCAGGGAGAGGCAGACGGAATTCAGAACAAGCTCGGCTCAGTCGGGTTACACATTCATGCTAGAAACAAAACTAGTGTGCTCGGAGCTAAAGTTAATACTCCGATGGGAAACTTAGGGGTGAATGATTGAGTCAGGCTGAGGAGGAGAGTGAGGAAGAGTTTAGAGCTAAATGGATCATAATGTGAGACAGTTCAGTCGGATATTAGCGGGATGAAAAGACTTCTGAGTGAGAGTGGAGTGTGTGTGTGTGCGTGCTATGCAAAACTCAATTCCACTTCTAAAGCACAAATCATTTAGGAGGATTTTACTCGGAAAAAGGCTGAATTTACAATGTAGCCACGGCAACGGTAACATGATGTGAAAGTAGAAAGAAACGGTACTGGAACTGGAACACCACATCGCAAACAGCGCCACCTGCAGGCCATGCTAGCCTCAGAACACAACATGCAGTATAGTTAAATGCATAACCTGTATGCGTGAGTGTGTGTGTGTGTGTGTGTGTGTGTGTGTGTGATTTCTGACAACACTTCCATGTCACATTACATTACATTTCATTACGGTCATTTAGCAGACGCTTTTATCCAAAGCGACTTCCAATAAGTGCGTTCAACAAAGGTAGATAAAAGAACTTCAGGTCACAAGAAATCGTAAGCACAGTGTCACAACACACACACACACACACACACACACACCGACACACACACACATCTAAATAGAGTCCGGCTGAGAGAAGAAGCAGCATTAGCGATGTAGCAGCAGGAGCTTCAGCTGACTGGAGCGTCTCAAGCGTCTCAATAAGGAATCATCAGGTGGAGTTTCTGTCTAACACACGTATGTTTCCATGTTAAAGGTGCAGCACATTCACTGGGAGAATCTATGTGCCTCAGCTCAGTGGGTCGGATAAGAATTTCCACACGTCTCCACCCTGAAGAGGCTGTGAGGCTGTGCAGGCTTTCTTATCGTCCATTAAGTCTCCTTACACAGCTAAGATGGAGCTGTGACTCACCGCTCTGGGGTGAATCATAGTGGGGCATTCTGCTTCCTTTTCCACTCACAGCTGACCTGAGCTGAGCTGAGCAAAGGCCCACGTTTCCTGGACCTGCTCGGTTTGAAAGACAGAGAATCTATCACAGGCCTTTGCAGCAAATCTCCAAAAAAGCACTTTATTCCTTTATTTTATTTGACTGTTGACAGCAACTCAATGTCCCAGAGCTGGATTGCAGAGGACGTGCAGGTATTTACTCCTGTTTGCTTTGTAGACCATTTGGGGGGGTTGGTTTGAACTGGGTGAGTCGTTCTGCTAATGGGTTCTAAACCAGTGTGAGGCCGACTTACATTCAGCAAACAGGAAATCCATCAAGTTAACGGCACTTTAATGGAAGTGGACCGGAGCACACAGAGCACCTCCTTATGTGGAGCTGGCCTGTGTGTGTGTGCTGGACTGCAGAGAGAAACATGCTCCCCACACACACAGACACAAACACACACACACACACACACACACACACACACACATACACCCCAGGTTCCCCTTCAGCATCAGTACTGGTTTGGATTCACCCAAACACCAGATCACTCCTCTGCCCTGTCTTCCCTTCTTGGCTGTAGTTCCCCAGACTGAGCCTGAGCCTATAGGGCTTGATTGATAAGTTCTGACCCCAGCATAGAAAGCTACAGGTCAGAGGTTCTGCGGTTATTCATTTTTCAGCATCTCTTTCCAACTCCACTCGGTCCTGCCAACAGCGCTGGAGGGATCTGATCCCAGTTTCACAGAAGTCCTTCTCCTTGGCTGTCCACAAATTCCCCCCCAAGCTAATATGACATCATCATCTAAGGCAAAAGCCTTTTTCATGTTCTTGACTAAAGCCCTTTTCATGTTTGGAAAGGATTGGAAGTCTGAATGGGTCAAACGAGGGGAGAGGGACGTGTAGTGAAGTAGTTCAAAGTCATAATGTTGGAGAGCAGCCATGGAAACAGAGTGTGCCTGGGCATTGTCCTGATGAAAGAGCATGCACTAGCTCAAATAACACACCTTTGGCTGGAGGAAAAGGTTTGAAACCCTTCACTCAGGAGAAATATGTCTGAAGCACAAAAATAAAAATATGACCCATTATGGTTCATTATGAGGCTCAGAACTTATCAATCAGCCTGGGAGGGGAAAAAGGCTTGACATTATGATTCTAACCGAACAGCGTGGCACACTCGGGGTTCATACGTTTCAGAATATGCTTTAATTAGCTCATAAATAATAAGCATTAAAACAACTACAACAACAACAAAGCTTCAACCGACGGAGAAAAAAGTCTGGATTCATTATTAAAATACTCCCAACAAAGCAGGATTAAATATTTAGATCAACCCAGTGAAGAAAACCGCTGCTGCTCATTCTGCATGTCACAAATCATCTGGGGTGGAAGACTACAGGCTGGTGTGTGTGTGTGTGTGTGTGTGTGTGTGTGTTTGTCCCTGTTACTCAGTTTATATCGCCGTAAAAGAGTTATCACAACGACAATGTTTACACTGGAGTGATCTCGCAGACAAAGAGATGCTTGTGGTGACGAAAGAGCCGGAATCTGAGACGCAGAATGTGAGTTTGTTTAGTCTCTGCGTCGTGTTTCTGCTGTAAGGTCGGGCTGAGGTCGCCGCTCCGCACTGCATCCGTCTCAAATCCTGCTTTGTGGTTTTTGGAGTAGAAACAGTTCCCTTAAGGTTAGACTCAATGCTTTATGGATAAAGCTACCGTGGGCTACACACACACACACACACACACACACACACACACACACACACACACACGTACACAAGCGTGAGAGGCGTGGTGACAGGCAGACATTGTTTTGACCTGAGAGGATTGTAGCCGTGCAGAGGGAGTCTGACACCTTCCATAACACAGATGGATTACTAAGCAACACACACACACTATCAACCACACACGCTGCGCACACACACACACACACACACACACACACACACACACACACACACACACACACACACAAACACACAAACAGAGAGAAGCACAAAAGCACATTCAGGCACCACAAAACAATACCACAAGAAACTTCAAGGAACTCAGAGGCTGCATACCTCAGCCCAGGCAGAGACCCAGTCCTCCAATCACGACTCCTTGTGTCTCACCAATGCTGAATATAACAGGTAATTGACTACAGAATAAGCCACGCCCACTCCCTCCTTTGACAGCCAGTTACAGCAAAACGGTAAAGAACAAACAATCAACAAAACAACAATAAAAGTCCGGCTTGGCTCAGATGTTCGACAATGTTGTGACAATCGACACAAAACTGCAGGATCAAATTCAAACTGCTTTCAGAATATTTTTAAATGGCTCAGACTCCAGTGAGGCACGTCGGGTCAAATGGACAGATGCAGATACACCCAAGGGATCCTGGGAGAGAAGGATTGTGATTCCACTCCCGGTTGAAAGGTGAGAGGCCATTAAATGTAAAAATTGTTATCACAGAGTCTGGGTCAGGCTGAGCTGAAGGTAATGGGTTCACGTCCCACCTGCCCAGCAAATGTGAAGGAAATCTGTCTGAGGATCCTTCTGCAGTCTCCGTTTGCAGATGATGTCAGTGACGAGCCAACTCTGCGCCCTCTGAGCTCCTGTTCCTTCCCGCGATGGCGAACACGGCGAGCTGAAGGCTAACCAACGCGGGCGCTTATCCCGGCGCTGGCGGCCGTGAGGGTCAGAGGCAGCAGGTGTGCTCAGGAGCTGAAGCAAGCAGAGCAAATGTTTGGGATGAGTCAACACGACCGGAGGAACCCCCTGGACCTTCCTCAAACAGCAAGAGCGTGCATGTTTGTGTGTTTATGTGTGTGTGTGTGCGAGGCCTGGCCCTATTAGAATGCAGCTCCTCTCCTCTCCTCTCCTCTCCTCTCTCTCCTCTCCCAGTCCTTGTTTTAAAGGCTAATATCAGACTGTATACACATTTATCCACAGCCTCTGACTTTAATACACGCAGCGGCGCAGATCTGCTGTTTATGAAACGCTGTTGTGACCTTGCCTGTGTGTGTGTGTGTGTGTGTGTGTGTGTGTGTGAGCGTGCATACGAGCGTGTGCTTAATAGTGGCAGGTTGGCATGTGACAAACAGTTCTGTCTTCATTAAAACAACATCAGGCGCTACAGCTTCCAGCACAATGGCTTCATTTAGCCCGCTGATCTGCTGAGAGCCGCAGCGTAATAACACAGGTCAGGACCTGAGCGGGGGCTCGCCGTCGCACCGCCACAGCCCCTCATCTGTGATGAAAGACCCTGTCAGCAGCCGCCTTTCTGCCACACTAATGGAGGGAGAGAATCCACCTCTCTCTCTCTCTCTCTCTGCGCTCCCTCCTGCCTTCTTCCTTCTCTTTCCAGATGCATTCTCTGCCTCCCTGCTTCATTCCAGCCTCGTTTCCTCGGCGAGCTGCTGTGCTTAATCGCTCTTTTATTCTGTAATCTCCCCTTACACACTTCTCCATCTCTTCCTCTGTTCCCTCCTCACGCGTCTCCTATTCCCTCCCAGCTTTTCTATTTTCCCTCACCCGTCCACCATTTTATTGTGTCTCTGTCTAGCGATGGTGGAAAAGCAGGTCACTGACTAAAGCACGACAAACTCTCATCTACCAGAAGGTAGATGTTGTTGTTATAGCGCCACCATCAGGTCGACTGAGGTTTGCTTCTTATCTGCATATGTAGTGTGGTTACAGTTCACTCAGTCAGTCAGTCAGTCAGTCATTTGTGGAAGAATAAGCCACGCCCACTCATATTTGGCAGCCAATAATAGCAAAACAAAGATAAACACAACACATGTAACATGGTATGAGCCAATACTATAGGAGGAGACACACACAGCCAGGTAGCAGAGTGTGTGTCTGATCTGTGCTGCTGTCCTACATCCTGTGACAGTGAGTGACAGCATGCAGACATCACACACACACACAGTACTACTTCCTGTTCTGTGTGGCTCTGATGCTCTGATGTGCTCGGTCCAAAAATACCACTCCCTTTGTCTCTACTACTTATCATCCCAAATGTGTGTCATGTCATCTCCATGCTCTTTGTGTGTGTTAGTGTGTGTGTGTGTGTGTGTGTGTGTGTGTGTGTGTGTGTGTGTGCACGTGTGAGCAGAATGTTTCCACTCCCTGATGGATAACAGCGCTTTGCTCCAGATAGTAATGTTCATAGAGATTTATGTGCGTGCAGAGACGCCACACACACCTGCACACACACACACACACACACACACACCCCACTGACACACTGTATCTGGGGGTGAAAAGAGGGAGGAAGACACGGGGAGGAAAGCAGAAGCCAAACTGTGAGCTCCTGGGATACAAAGGGGGAGGCTGAGGTTCTTTCCCTCTCAGATAGAGAGTGAGAGTGAGAGACTGAGAGTGAGACTGAGAGTGTCCCTGTGTCTTCAGAGAGACAGGCTGGAGCTGTCGTCCCTCAGTGGGCAGCGCTGGTGGACGATCTGGCACAGACAGTACAGTATAGTCTGGGCTACCGTGGCTCCATGGTACACGGCTTGGCCGGCGTGCAACAGCGGCCGGGCCGAGCTGTTAAAATGCACAGCTTTGTTCTCCGCGCTGAATCACATTAGCTGCGGGGCCGTCGTAAAGCGATACACACAGCGGCCCTTAAAGACACACACACACACACACGCGCACACACACATACACTGGTACGCTCACACACACACGCGATGTGGCCCCAGATAACACGTGCAAACAAACCCAGACCCTGAGCAGAGCGGAGATTCAGCATTCTGCCTCAATGTTCCATTCTGTTTGACACGGAGGGGAAAATTCAATAAAGTGGAACGAGAAGTGGACATTATTTCCATATGGCAGGTAGATACAATCTGAGCCTCTCTCTCTCAGTAACAAGGTGATTTCCCCTCCAAGCAGCTGCTCCCTCCAAGGTCGCCACTGAAACCTATTTCACACAGACTGGAGATGCAGATCGTTCATGCAGTGGCTCTTATTATTATATTCTGCTGTGTGTGTGTGTGTGTGTGTGTGTGTGTGTGAGGAGAGGGAGACTTTGGATTCATAATTGCTCATATTCACGCTGAATGAGACTCAAAGGGGGGAGGAATCAGGAAAAGAGAGAAATCCAGTGGTGCTGGTTTGATCACAGAGTTCACTCAACTCAACACAACACAACACAACACAACACAGCCCTTCATCTGTTTTGTCATTTATTTTGGAGGGATTCTGGCAGATTATTGATGAAGAGTGTGATGAGTTTTCTCTGTTGTTGCTGCAGGAGACAGAAGAAGCTTAGAATTTAAGAATAGTGTTAGAAAGACACCCTGCTATGGTCATGCTTATATCTGTGTGCGTGTGTGTGTGTGTGCGTGCATGTGTGTGTGTTTGTGTGTGTTTACTTCCCTGTTAATAAATCTTCTAAGTATTCAATCTACTTCCCTCTATTGGTTGTGCACCTTTGGGATTACATCTCCGACGTTTGTTTGCAGGTAAAATCACAAACTAGTAAGAACAAGATGCTTAAAGAGGATTTGTCCTTAAAGCTCTCATGAGTCCAGGGTCCAGAGGAAGCCAGAGTGAAAAGGCCCCGGTTGAACAAACAGGTGGAGAGAACAGGCGGCCTGTCAGAGCGGCAGTGACGCCTCTCTCAGCCGCTCTGCCAGCTGTCACTCACCTCCTCCCTCCCTCTCAATATCATTGACTTGCCTCTGACTCAACAACACTTCTGCCAAGCCCTTGTGAAATGAAGCATTGTGCTGGAGGAGTTATCATCCAGGACAATATTCTCCTGAAACACAGTCCCAAAGCCGCCTGGAGAGAAAGGAGCCGGCTGCTTCACTTTCTCTCTGCGGTTGCTAGGTTAGCTCCGCTGGCTGAATGGCCGAGGTCTTTATGGCCGCCTGGCAGCGCCTCAGTCTCTGTCTGTCTCAGGCCGCTTCACATCGCCGTGTCTGAGACAAAGACGGGGAGTCAGAGAGAGAGAGGGAGAGAGAGAGAGAGAGAGCGATCATCTCTCTCAGGGCCGGCGTGTGAGGATTTCCAATGGCCTTCTTCTTCTTCTTCTTCTTCTTCTTCTTCTTCTTCTTCTTCTTCTTCTTCTACTCTTCGCTGGCTTCCACTCCTGCAGCTCCTCACTCTGAGTCTGACCTCAATCCCACTCGTTAGTCCATAATTGGAACTGAGTGAGACATGGGGCTCTCTGGGTGTGTATCAGTGAACTCTCCCTCCTCTGAGGAATCTAAACCTTTTGCTGAATCAAAGGCTCAGCTTCCTCACCTGCAGCTGAAATCATTTAAGCAGATCTGAGCGGAGGTGAAGGTTTGTGCCGTGACAAAGACGTGGCCTCAGGGTGCTGCTAGGAGACGGAGGAGCAAAGTGACAGCGGGCTCCGTGCGCTCTGAGATGACAAATTGAAGCCGGGACGCCACATCCTGCACTCTGACTGTGTGCCTTCGTAAATCAATGGCAGAAATTATGTCCAATCAATGTTTTCTGGTAAGCTGCTCGCTCTCCAGCAGCACACACACTGCTCTGCTCTGCTCTGGCTGCTGCTCTATATTCACTTCTGCTTCTTCACGTTAGAACAAAGAGGAGATTCTCTTTGGCCTGAAGGCTCACAGAGCAGAAAGAGGATACATTAGAAGATTTATGCATCTGAATGTTCATTATCTCACTTCTTTCACACACACACACACACACACACACACACACACACACACACACACACACACACACACTCTCAGTCTCTTTGTAGTTGTGTCACATCAGCAGTGCGTCAGGTCTTCTTGCATCTTCGTCCCTCTGATAGACACACGTATGCACACACACAGACAGCCACTTACTGTACACACACACACACACACACACACACACACACAGAGGCAGAGTCTTCCTCATCCCCTTCACACTAATCTAGTCCACACCTGCAGACCGACTGCCTCCACCAGAAGATCGATGGCGTCCTTGAAGCTCAAGCCACAAGGTCAGCTCCCTCTGTCTGTCTGTGGGAGGTCTGTGTGTGTGTGTGTGTGTGTGTATGAGACATAATGTTAGATGCTCAGATGGGAGTGAGAGCCGGCCCTCTAGCTGCACCTCTGGACTGAGAGCAGAGGGGCTGTTGGCCACCACAAGATGGCCACTAAACACTCTCAGCCTCTCAGGCCATAATTGCCCTGCTTTTATTGTAGCATTTAGCATCTGACATGGATCCCACCCCGGGTCACGCTCTGACCCTTTACCCTGGAGGCCTGTGTGCTTCTGATCCCCGCCCCGGGAGGAAACCTGTGCATTAGGTAATGACTGACAGATTCAAGGGTTGGACATGATTAAATGGAGGCTTTCCCCCTCCTGCTGCCCTGCACCCATCTGAGCTTTATTACCTCTGACTCTATCTGCTCCTTTTACAGATATACTGCTGACAAAGCCCAATGAAAGCAAAACCTCGATGCTGGGGTCGTAATATTAACAAGGAGCGGGCTGTATTATGGTGAGGGGGGAGAGGGGGCAGGGGGGGAGGAGGAGGGGGCGGGGCTCTTTATTACTACACATGTACTGTAAATAGGAATCAGACATTCAGAGTGAAGCAACATCCTGCAATCACAGAACAAAGACAGTTAAAGTGATTTACAGTGTAGAAGGAGAGCGCGTGGTGAAAGATAGACGCTCTGCACTAAAGTCTGAAGTCACTGAGTGTGTGAGAAACATAAGCAGGGCTATGCAACACCGTGTTTATCTGTGGTACAATACAACAATGTCTCAGTTTGCTCTCTAATGTCCACAATGAAGCACAGACAGAGGGAGGGAGTGGACATTTCTTCACATGTTGAGACGCTGAGGAGCTCAAACCTGCACCTCTGCTGTGTGGAGGCACAATGGGTTAATTGCCTCAGAGTGAATTACAGCTGTTCGCATCGGTACAAACATGAAATGACTCTTTTATCTTGACTCAGAACATCAAAGAACACAGCTCTCTATCAGGGTGAAGCAACCCCGAGATGAAGCCTGCATAATAATGAGCACATTCTTCTAAATATACAGACATACTGTTTATCCCCATGGCAGCAGGATACAGAAACATTTATATGCAACATTTCCTCACACACGCATCGAGACTGATGAATTTAGATCTAATACAGATTTTGTCTCTATTGTTGTTTAGGCCATAAAAAAAAAGGAATCCTATTGAAGACAGAATGTTGGGGCTGAGGCGAATAGTGAGCATTATCAAACAGGTGGAGTCAAATAAAGCCATGATTGGTGTGTGAAATGAGATTTATGTCTGCTCCCTCAGCTCCTTTACAGCGGAGGAGCGACGCACAACCCCGAGCTGTGTTCAACCAGAGGGGAACAGTTTGTGCGAGTGTGTGATGGTGGTTGCATATAAA
>NW_027467154.1:0-5000 GCF_046128005.1 Genypterus blacodes | reverse complement strand
CTATAGCATCCTCCTCTCTCAAACGACATAACGTACTGTATATACTTTCTCTCTCTCTCTCCTCCTCTCTCTCTCTGTCTCCCCCTCTCTTTCTCCCCCTCTCCCTCTCCCTCTCCTATCTCCTCCTCTCTCTCTCTCTCCCCTATATTACTCTTTCTCTCCCTCCTCTCTCTCTCCTCCTCTCTCCCCCTCTCTCTCCCTCTCTTTCTCTCCCTCTCTCCTCCTCTCTCTCCCTCTCTCCCCCACTCTTTCTCTCCCTCTCTCCTACTCTCTCTCCCCCTCTCTCCTCTCTCTCTCTCTCCCTCTCTCCCCCCTCTTTCTCTCCCTCTCTCCCCTCTCTCTCTCTCCTCTCTCGCTCCCTCCCTCTCTACCTTTGTGTGTCTTCCTCTGTTTGCAGTGTGAGTGATGGATATGCTGGCGGGTTCAGACGGAGAGAGACCGGTTCTATTTCACGGCTCTCAGCCCGTTCCAGTCGGGTCGCGACTCTGACGGTTACGCTGTGATCAGAGTGTCTATTGAGAAATGTTGTCTTAAGCTGTTCTAAGCTTCAGTGTGGACGCCTGCAGACGGCGTTGGACAGCGTCGCTCCAGGCTATGGCAGAGTCACAGAGAGCAACCAGAGCGTCTGCAGGCACGAGCTGCCGCTGCTGACTGCAATCTGCCTCTGTGTGACGTAGAACTAAAGAGGGGAACGCAGCATCACTGGGATTAAGCGATGCAATATGCATATTAGGACGATGGTGCAATCAAATTAATTCTCTCCAGTAGACGCCTGAAACGCTGTGGCAGTAATTACAGTAAGGTCAAATAAAAGAGTACAGCATGTATGTAAACATAGAGATGTTTCCCTTTAGGGCTCATAAACACAAGGACATGTTCATGAACAATCTGAATGTGTTGAGAAGGAGCCCAAGAAGAGAGAGAGAGAGAGACTCTGAAGGGCAAGAGGCAGGTCGGCCCCTGGCTGCCTGGGAGAGGGAGCGGTCCAAACCGTCCTTTGGCCCATTGTTCTGCAGGATAATCCAAAATCTGGCAACCGGCGGGAAGCACCAGGTGGTCCCGTCAACCCAGGGAAAGAAGAAGATGGACTGGAACCAGCACCGGAGCAGAGCTGGGCCAAGCTGGGAACTGAGGGCGTCTGAGTGAGACCAGATGATACAGGAGGCAGGAGGAGACCAGACTGACTTGTGTGTGCTGCACTGGAAAATACAATACTGCATGTTCACGTATGCTGTGGTTCTTATTCCTTTGTGTGTGTGTGTGTGTGTGTGTGTGTGTGTGTGTGTGTGTGTGGGCGTGTGCGACTGAGAGGTGTGTAGGAGTGCTGGTTGTATCATCCTCTTCAGAGAAATGTGAGCTTCTCTGAGTGCATGTGCATGTCCATGTGTGTGTGTGTGTGTGTGTGTGTGAATACGTATGTGTGTGTGTGTGTGGATCTACAGGGTGGTATTCCTGTAAATAAAGATCGCTGTGTAAAATGCCTCTGACAGCCGCTGACTGAATCGGGCTGTAAGTGGGTGTGAAGGACGGAGCGTCTGCAGAGAGCCGAGCCGAGGCTGTGCCACATTTCTGCAACCTCAGGGAACGTCGGTCGCTACAGCTGGTAAACACACAAATGAACAACACAAGACCGACAGAGTGCAGAATAACTTACAAAGCCCCGACTCATGCTGCTGACATGTGCTAACGGCTGAGAGAGCAGAGGAGGAGCAGGAAGTACGGCTTCAAATCAGACGACCTCTCACCCACGGCAGGTCACATGGTACAGATCGTCCTTGGAGTGACCTCTGCAGGGCGGATGCAAGCAGAAGGTGATTGTGTTTGCTCTTCAGCGGGCCAGAGCTTGATGTCCTGCGGTGTGTGTGCAGCTCATTTGTATGCCTCATGTATGAATGTGTATCAGATGAGCTTTGAGATACATATGCTGGATCTCTGCAGGTCCCAGTGCGAAGGATGCAGCCAGGCGGAGCTCTCATCGCTCACAGGCTGCGCCCAGGCACCATCACTCAGCCCCCATCGGCCCCGGATCTCCACCTCTTTCCCTGTGAGAGGCAGAGGAGGAATGAGGAGAGATAAACAAGCAAAACAGCCTCAACTCAAAGGGAAGAGAAGAGACGGGAGAGAGAAAGAGAGACAGAAGAGACGAGCGGGGACGGAGCCAAAACACAGACAGATAAAGATGCAAAGAGAGAAATGAGGCGGCGATGAAATGCAAATCATTTACCTGGAGAACTGTAGTGTTTGTCTTCTGTTTGTCCCCTGAGAGAATAACTAATTGATCTGTCCACTGTGCGATTACCTCTCATCACCGGCTGATTGACTGACTGTCACATGCACTCACTCTCTCTGAACGCCCAGACGCACAGGGCATCCATCTCTATCAAGCAGAGGCTGTGTGTGTGTGTGTGTGTGTGTGTATCTGTGCGTGTGTGTGACGGTCGCACAGGCACCGACAGGCACCTATCAGTCCTCAGCATCAGCCTCACCCCCTCTCTCGCTCTCTCTCTCTCTCTCTCTCTACGTCTCTCTCTCTCCGCTGAGACTAGACAGAGAGGAGTTTGACAAATGACGACAGCGTTGTTTAGATGGGAGATGTCAAGATTGTGACGGAGTGTGTGTGTGTCCCAGGCTGGCTGACACACAGTGTGGGGCACAGGGTGTCACGAGTGGGGAGAGGAGGCGTGGCTCCAGAGACACAGAGGCACAGGGAGGCTAGAAAAGGAGACGAGTTAAGGGAATGAAAAAGCGACGGAATGTGAAGACTAAATGTCATCTTAACCTTTTTAACTTCTCAAGTGCCTTACATTCATGTTATTAAGTTATTACATATCAAATTGAGCAGAGTTTAAATAGATAATCAGGGTTATTTCACAGCCTTTCGATGTCACACAGATTATCACACTGATATGGCACTCAGACGCCTGTGGAGAAGAAAGAAGAGAGAGAGAGAAGTAAATCCCCTCTCAGCCCTGAAGCTCATCATACTAAGCTCTTCTTTAACTTATGGCATTCTGAATGTCTTTGAGAATCCTCTAATTAAAGCTGCCTATGCATCATGAGACACACAGGAACCTGACTCAGCCTTTTCAGTCCAGTTCTGTGGGTTTGAACAACACGAGTTTACAAAGGTGAAGATGGACGCTCCTCCATGCAGGAGGTCTGGGGTCGGGTTTTCAGACGACCCCGTGCCAGCAGGACTTCAAACCAATTAAAAAGAAATTGTTTGGGTTCATGAGTGAGTGTGTTACGCTTTCTGCAGGGGTCAGGAAGGCTGCTTCAGGGTCAACTCAAAGTGTGGTTATCTGCTGAGGGAGCGGCCAGCTGACCCTGAGTGAGAGAGGGAGGGAGAGAGAGAGAGAGGGAGAGAGGGAGAGAGAGACTCATCCCCTCACAGTCCATTGTGGCCTTCAGAGCCTCAGAGACTCAAGCAGCATAATTCATCCCTCAGGCTGTGGACAGAGAGGGAAAGTGAAGTCCGACATGAAAACGGATCCTTTTCCCTGCCGAAGGAGTGGAAATGTTTTATTCAACCTCCTCTATGTATCAAAAGTTAAATATTTGTGTTTATACAAACGCACACAATAGTGCAGCACAACGCAACAGAGAGTCTGGAGGCCAGTGGGGTTTGATGTGTGTGTGAGTGTGTGCTCCTGCTCATGTGGACTAAACGCTTCATGCTCCACAGCAGCAGCAGAGTGAGGGGAGGGGATCTGCTGTCTGTGGGGTCAGAGGTCATGGTGGGATATGGATAGCAGAGGAAGAGGAAGCTCCAGGCAGCAGGGTTGGGTGCAGTACTGTGGGAGGAAGAGGAGGAGGAGGAGAGGGAGGGGGGGTGGGTCTTGTTTCCACTGCACACTACACTCCTATCATCCAGGCTTAGCCCTTGTGAAGAGGCCCCGGCGGGTACAGAGGATGTAAATCATCCAGCCGCGCTCAGAATGGAGGCTTACAAATGAGGGAGGAAGAAGAGGAAGATGGAAACTGAAGCTGACCCATTCAGACGGATGATCGCAACTCTTCACGATCGTCTTATTTTGCATCAGAAAGGATCGGAGCGCCGCTGTATTCCCGTGCTTCATCCGTGCTTCGGTGTTATTTCAAACCGCCGCCGCCATCATCATCATCGTCGTGTGCCGCTTTGTGACAATGGATAGAAGGGAAACGGAAACGCTGAAGTCAGAATAATGACTTCTCTGCTTCCCTGTGAAGTGCAGCTGCATTGAAATGTCTTGATAATTACATAATTGTCCAATTATTGTGTGATAATTGTGGCGTGATTCATACAGGATCCATTCAGACGCTGAAACGTTGCCTTCAGGAACCACCACAACAAAGCAGAGAAGACATTCCAGTAAAAGAGCCTGAACACACGCCACACACACACACACACACACGCACACTGTCACACACACACACACACACACTGTCACACACACATCTGCACACATCCGCACCTCCTTTTGCACCGCCGCCAAAACTTTCTGCAGGCTGTAAAAAGAGAATACTTGGAAGTTTGAGAGAATGTGTTGAAGTTCCATCGGTCCTCTGAAACAGGAAGGAAGAGAGGGGTGGGGGGGGGGGGGGGGGGAAACAGATAATGAATGTGAATGCAGTGAAACACAATGCCGCTCAATGGCAATTACCACGCACTGCCTGGCACAGCTGACACGGCGAGAGAAGCACTCTCAGCTCGCTTTATCCCAGCAAACAAAAGACAAAAGAGACTCAGACGCTGACGCAGAGGAGCTCCAGCAAAACACAGCCTCCAAGAAATGAGAGTGTTTAGACAAAGATGGAGCTGCTGACCGCCCGTCCGTCACCCCTGATACGTTCTCATAACCCCACGGAGGAACGAGGGGAGAGTCAACTGAACACTGGGGTGAAGACGGAGGAGCAGAAGGTGGTTGGAGACATATTTTTGTTATCTTTGACGCCTTGTTAATCAGAGCAGAGCCTCATCTTCTCTCCTCCACCAGGTTGAGTCCTAACGCAGGTTTGAC
>NW_027467153.1:210000-212470 GCF_046128005.1 Genypterus blacodes | reverse complement strand
TCTCCTCTCCTCTCCTCCCCTGTACCCAGATCTTGTCCTGATCCAGTCCAAACACAGCCCTCATTCTGCACAGCAGGCCTGTGGCTTCCTGTTACGTCTCTGTGGCCTTCGGTCTTTAGAGCTGCTGGTCATGAGACTTTGTTCCATATAGACTTGTGATCTGACTGAGGAGGAGGAGGAGGAGGAGGTGCTCTTCACCCTCATGTTCTCTGGCTGCAGGTCTCTAAGTGTGAAGTGTTTGTGTGTGTGAGACGTATTTTAATGCTCCTCAGCAGCTTGTGTGTGTGTGTGTGTGTGTGTGTGTGTGTGTGTGTGTGTGTGTGTGTGTGTGTGTGTGTGTGCAGGATGATGTAACAGCATTTATAAGCCACATATCCCGACATGGACTAGAATATTTTATTTTGGCATCTCATCAAATCCAGCTCACTTCCTGCAAACACACACAGACAAGTTTACGTTCAGTGCAGAGGGAAGGATCATATGGCTGTGTGTGTGTGTGTGTGTGTGTGTGTGTGTGTGTGTGTGTGTGTGTGTGCTTTATGAGGTTTCTTTAGGACGCTACTGAGCCTCTCATGTGAGAGTTTGGACCTGCAGATAGAACAACAAGGCGTGAGTGAGAGAGAGAGAGAGAGAGAGAGAGAGAGAGAGACGCACACATGCTTTATTCATTAGAGTATTGATTGCGCTGACTTTTTAGAATTCCAGCATCCTCCTTTTCCAGCCGTGTCATGGGAGGCTGTGACTCAGACAAACACTGCATTAGTTCAGTTCTTCATCCATCCTGATCCAAACTGAGTCAGTGTGAGGTCTCCGCCCATCCCTGGGAGAGAACCCCCCCCCCCACACACACACACACACAGACACACACACACAGACACACACGCGCAGCCCAGATACGGAGGAATTCCTCTGAATCCAATCCATCCTTAATTAAGATTACAGGGCTGTGATCCAGAGAGTGTGTCTCACTCACAGCACAGCACCTTCAGCCTCCTGTCTGTGTGTGAGTGTGTGTGTGTGTGTGTGTGTGTGTGTGTGTGTGTGTGTGAGTGAGACGCTGCTTTCCCACACTCAGATGACATCTTGAGCTAATATCATGTCCCGCTGTGAGTGCAGTTCATATGTGTGTGTGTGTGTGTGTGTGTGTGTGTGTGTGTGTGTGTAGACTGATTATGCTGCAGAAATGCCTCAGTATGTCAGAGGTAGGAGTGTGTGTGTGTGTGTGTGAGTCAGATGAGCCAGAGCAGCAGTGTTGTTCAGGAGCAGCTTTCCTGTTTTGCTTCCACCTCTGAGTGAGGAGAGGACGATCCCACGTTCCCCCTGTGTGACGGCTCAGAGGTGAGAGGGAAACACGTCCAGCCAGGAATAACTCACACACACACACACACACACATCCTGACACACACATGCATACGTGTGTGTGAGGGGTGTAACCATATATATAAGCAAAATAACAATGAAAGCAATAATTCAGTTTGCATTCCAAGTAAAATTATTCTAAATGTCTTTGATGTGTTTTGGTTATAAAATTCATTATTTTCTTCTTTCTCCTTCTCAACATCAGCATCAATTTATTGTTTCTGTGGTTTTTCCCCACAATAAATGTTTGTTAGGCTGCTGGAAAGTTCTTGACCCTTATTTTATGAACGTGTAAACATTTGTACACATTCTTAATTGTTTCTTAATCTGTTCCATATTCTTGTGTTGTATTGTTTTGGTGTCGATGCTCTTCTGTGTGTAAAGCGTTCCTGTAGTGTGTAACACATCCATCTAAAGTCAAAGCAGTTGTGTTTTCTGGTGTGTGTGTGTGTGTGTGTGTGTGTGTGTGTGTGTGTGTGTGTGTAATAATCCCTCCTACATGCAGCCAGACCTCCTCACACTTCATTCCTCTTAATCTGAAGAACATCTGTTAGAGTCTCTAACTGTATTTGTATGCGTTTCCTTAATGTGATACAGAACGAGTCGCTGTGTGTGTGTGTGTTTGTGTGTGTGTGTGTGTGCGTGTGTGTGTTTGTGTGTGTGTGTGTGTGTGCAGAGGGAAGTTTACTGTCACACAACACACAATCCAAACATTCCCAACTATTTATGCCCACTTTTGGTTTGTGGCCCACGCGCTCTGGTTTGCATCTCCAGTGTGTGTGTGTGTGTGTGTGTGTGTGTGTGTGTGTGTGTGTGTGTGTGTGTGTGCTGACCATAAACACTCAGAATGACTCAGCAGATCACCATCGCCCCCTCTGGACCTCTGTGATGACATGTTTCCACTCGGGCACGGGGGGGGGGGGCTCCCTCACATTCACTCACTTGTTCCTATTACATACACACATTTGATCAGAGGATGAGATCAAGATCCACTCAGATAGAGGATGTGTGTGTGTGTGTGTGTGTGTGTGTGTGTGCGCCCGCGCGTGTGTGTGTGCGTGTGTGACAGACATTTATCCTCAGCCATCATTTGACCTTTCACTCAATTCAG
>NW_027467153.1:162500-200000 GCF_046128005.1 Genypterus blacodes | reverse complement strand
GTCTTTCTTTCTTTCTTTCTTTCTTTCTTTCTTTACTAGTATATCTCCGTGTTGTCTTCACCTGCAGCGAGCGGTCTGGACTGACTGAGGCCCTGAGCCTGCAGCCTCCCTGACAGCAGGAAGACGGGTCGCTGCAGAACCAGGAACCTGCTGCCAACGTCCAGCCTCTGCTGAGAGAAGGTGAAGGTCCCCAGGCCCGACAGGTGGACCCCCTAACACACAGGAGACATAGATCAATCACAGAGAGGGGGAGGGGGGGAGAGAGAGAGAGAGAGAGAGAGAGAGAGAGAGAGAGAGAGAGAGAGAGAGCTGTACCTTCTGTACTGTCATCTGTCGCTCTATGTAAACAGACACATCAGCCCAAATGTTTTCAATATCTGAAAAACAACGCAGCAGATCTGTCTCAAACACATTCATGTTACATGTTGACACACAGTGACACTGACATGTTGTATGTTGTGTGTTGTGTGTTGTGTGTTGTGTGTTGTGTGTTCCTCACCGTTGTCGGAGAGTTTGGAGAGCGTGTTTGACGTCTTCATGTCGCCTCCGGACACCAGCTTCAGGACGTCCGTCATGTCTGCAGGTCACTATACCGGGGAGGAAGAGTCCTCTGGTGCTCAGGTCCTCAGGTCCTCGGGTCCTCCTTCCTCACTGCGGTCCTGTCGCGCTCCAGGGTGCCGGTTGCCCCTGGCGATGCACCCCCGCAGGGCGCGTCACGCTCCGGCCCCGCGGCTCCACTGCGGCGGAACTCCAACCGAGGAACCAAACGGAAGGAGAAACTCAACTTCAACAGAGCGTTTTAATGAGCGCGGTACCGTCAGAATGACTTTATTCTTTCTGTTCACAGACGCAGGTACAAACAAGTAAATAAGTTAAATTCATGTTTGTAATTCTGGAGTTTGTATGACGTCATGACTTTGCTCAAATATATTTATTTTTCCCATATATCTCATTTCCTTATGCGCCGGGCTCAGAACTTTCCAATCAGGCTCAAACGCTTATATGTCTGTTAACGTAATGCCCAGCAGGTGGCGCTGCAGACTGAATATGAAAGAAACACAGCGTGGTTAACATGTCTGGACACGGAGCCACAGAGAAACTGGACTACATCCGTAACTGTATCAATAACAATGACTTTAATATTGGTATTTAAGTTCATTTTTATTTTGTCAATGTCCCCCATTATGTTTCTGGTAGCTTCACTTCCTGCCCTTGTATGTTGTGATTGTTGACTTGTTGGTTCCACCTGTGTGATCAGTTTCCCTCACTTCCTGTCACATGTCTCTGTCTTCCTTCTCTCTCTCTCTCTCTCTCTCTCTCTCTCTCTCTCTCTCTCTCTCTCTCTCTCTCTCTCTCTCTCCTGATCCTTGTTTATCCTCCTCGTTGTTCCTTGCGTTCTGTTTCCCTGTCAGCCCCTGGTCTCTTGTCCCCAGGTTTCCTTGTGGTCATGTTCCTGGTTTCCCATGATGTTCCTGGTTCCTCCTCCGCTCTCCCGTTGCTCCTGGTCTCATTCCTGATGTCTTCCTGTTCTCCTCTCTGATCTCCCAGATGCTCCTCAGTGTGATGTAAGTCTGGTCAAGCTTTATGTTGGACTATCTTCACCTTGGACCTTATGAGATCTGGACTCTTTGTTTTTTTCCCTCAGTGTGTATCTGCTTCACTTCCTGTTTGCTCTCTGTTCTATTCATGAAGCTGCACTTTGCTCTGCTCTGCCCCGTGGCCTGAGGTTGACCTCACCTCTGCTGTAGTTGTGAGCTCTACATTCCACCTTTGTGCGGCTCTGACACTCCCACTGACTTCCTTCCTTCCTTCAGTTTCATTTCTGAGTATCGCTGGCTGACAGTCACCCTGACACCATGAACTCATGTGTTATCTGGAACAGACCGCAGCCACAGCCAGGACGCTCAACTGCTGTGTTGTTATGATGCTGGAAATCCTTCTGATGCTTTCATTACCGGGTAAGAGAACCAAAGAGTCCGACCCAATACTTTAATATTAGAAATGATGGCATGGTGTTGAATCTGTGCCATCCAGCCTCTGTAAGCGTGACATGTGAGAGGTTCTGTGTACGTAAAATGGATCTCAGATTCTGGACCCTTTCTTTTGTTGCCTCCTGGCGACGTTGTCTGATCTGTGGACCTGTGTGTGCTGTGATGTTGAGGGGGACATTCTTCTGTAACGACCTAAGATGGGGACATTTCTCTCTCTAAGCTGATTGTGAGCTGAGTGCTTCATGTCTGTGCCACATAGAGACGTCTGGTTCAAACTCTGCATTGTGAGATAATAATCAGCAGGAATGTGATTCTGCTCAAGACTCGATCACTGAATTACAAAAAGCCTTCTTAACTGAGCTCATAACTTATCATTTAACCCTTTAAATAAGCCCGTGTTGAGTGTGTGTGTGTGTGTGTGTGTATTGTTTAACAGCAGTAGTCCATCAGAACCTGATGAAAGCACATGTGCTGTGCTGTGAAGGTGTGTGTCCTGAGAGAGTGGTGTTTGTGAAGGAGGGGGACATGGTGTCGCTGCGGTGCCGAGCCGGAGGCGCAAACGTGACCTGGACCGGTCCCTCCGTCGCCCCGGAGACAGAGGAGATCAGAAACAAGTCAGAAGCTGTGGAGACGCTGGTGCTGCTCCACCAGAGGAGCCTGGTCCTCCTCCGAGCCTCTCTGGAGCATCAGGGGGTTTACGTCTGCTCTGTGGGGTAAACACACACACACACGCACACACACACACACAAACACACACACACACACACACCTGTCCAGCACAGCCTGTTTATCTGATCCTTGTCCCGTCAGTCTAATGTGTGGCTGTGTGTTAAATGTGTTGTCAGGGACTCCAGCAGCTCTGACTCGGTCAATCTGACCGTGTTGACCAGAGAGTCAGAGTGTGACTCCATGTCCTGTTATCCTCACACCTGCTCCATACAGGAGTCCTGCAGGCTGAAGTGCCCCAAACATTTACACCTCCCACATCTCACCAGCACCAGCACCACGTGGTACAAGGTGTGTGTGTGTGTGTGTGTGTGTGTGTGTGTGTGTGTGTGTGTGTGTGTGTGTGTGTGTGTGTGTGTGTGTGTGTGTGTGTGTGTGTGTGTGTGTGTGTGTGTGTGTGTGTGTGTGTGTGTGTGTGTCTCCATTCATCTTTGTTGCTTTGGTGTCTTGCAGGCCGGTCAGTCCCGTCCAGTTTCATCTGAAGAATCCTATCATTTCCCGAGTGTGCGTGACGCAGACAGCGGTGTGTACAGCTGTGTCAGGTCTTACCTGTATGACGGTCGACTGTACAACATGACCCGCACGACAGAACTGGACGTGGAAGCTGATGGTGATGTAGAGTTCATACGTGTCTGCCCTCCTTTTCTTGTGTGTGAACTCTGAGCTGCAGCTTGTTGTGACTTTGTGCTGCACAGAACGCTCAGGACGGAATCCAGTGATCGTCTCACCACAGGCAAACCAGCTGTTCAGTGTGGATCTGGGTGAGTCTCAGTGTCCCTGTGGTTGTTGTTGTTGTTGTTGTTGTTGTGGTGGTTGTTGCTCCGCCTGTGTAACTGCTGCAGACTGTTTGCTTGTAGACTCACACGTGGAGATCGACTGTAAAGCTGTTCTGTACTCAGACGGGGAGGAGGTGCACTGGTTAACTGACAACACGTTTGTGGAAAACAATGACAGCTTCCCAGTCTACTACATGTCCACACGGTAAAGACTCCACACACACACACACACACACACACACACACACACACGCAACAGTGCAGCAAGCAGACTTAAAGGTCTCTATTTGTCTATCTGGATTATTCCTCTCCTCTCCTCTCCTCTCCTCTCCTCTCCTCTCCTCTCCTCTCCTCTCCTCTCCTCTGCAGCCAGGAGAGTAGAAGTGAGATGACAGCGTCTCTCGTCCTCCAAAAAGTGTCAAAGGAGGATCTGTTGAAGAACTACACCTGTAAGCTGGAGTCCCCCATGTGTCAGAGGGAGTCCCCCTCCTATTCCAACTGCAGCGTCACCGTCTTCCTGGTCCCTAAAGGTCAAATACACACCTGGACTACTACAGTATGAACGATAAAATGTCTTCATCTGGTTCAGCCGTTAAGTTCTCCATTTACGTCCCTCCAGATCACCCGTCTCACGTCTCCATGGTTCTCTGGCTGGCGGGCGTCGTGGTGCTGATGGTTGTGTCGCTGCTTATTTATGTGAAGCTCAAAATAGAGATTGTGCTCCTTCTCAGAGACACTCTTGGTTGCTTCGGCCGCTCTTCAGGTGAGTGATTCTGTCTGCCAGATGTCTCCTGTGTGATGCAACGCTGTGGTTCACCTGCTCAAACAAGCTGCTGCTGCTGTGTGTGTCCTCAGATGGGAAGAGCTACGACGCCTACTTGATGTATTACAAATGTGAAAGAGGAGCAGGACTGTGTGGAGGAGACAGGAAGTGGCTGGAGAACGTTCTGGAGGAGAGATTTGGTTACAATATTTGTCTCTTCCATCGTGACGTCTTACCAGGCGAAGGTACAACATAGTACAGAATATCAACATGAATAAACCTGCAAACACTGGTGCTTTTTTCACTGTTTACCAATTATAATCTAACACTGACTTTCAATTACAAGATATCCAACAGATATTCTTCTGTGATGTGCTTCAAATTTAATTAAACTGAAGTCCCATGTGATCTGATGTGTGATGGGTTGCAGCTGCAGCAGAGGCGGTGTTACAGTGCATCCAGAAGAGCCGCACGCTGGTTTTGATTCCCACCTGTGGAGACTCTGACCCGGGCTCGGCCCTGCTGAGTGCCATCCATGAAGCCCTGGTGGAGCGGCAAATCCACTTGGTTTGGATCACAGCTGGGACCGCGGCAGAGCCGGGATCCGTCGGTTCGGTACCAGAGGCCTTACAGCGTCTTGGCAGGGCCGAACACTCCGTGGCCTGGAGGGGCCTGAGCTCCTGGTCCCCCTCCTCCTCCTTTTGGAAGCAGCTACGCTTTCACCTTCCTGCTCCCCAGCGCTCAGGGAAGATGGCTGCTGCTCCATAGACCCAAGATATCACATCATCAAGTCAACTCGTGCATCATAGCTGTGTTTGGGTGTCTGCAGGTCAACTCACATAGTTAGTGGGGCAGAGAGAAGGCATCCTATGATACTGTAAGATGATTATCACACCACGCTGTCAATGTAAACAGATACATTACATTACATTACGATCATTTGGCAGACGCTTTTATCCAAAGCGACTTACATTACATTATATTATATTACCACCCTTCGCAGAGGGGGGAGCAATTCGGTGCCTTGCTCAGGGGCACCTCGGCAGGGACTCGAACCGGCAACCCTCCGGGTCTTAAGCGGAAGCTCTACCCACTCGACTACTGCCTCACACAAGAAGTCCCTCAGATACAAGATCATATTTAGCTGAATATGTTTTGCGAGTTCTAGGTCTTGACCTATGAAGCCAGATGAAGATGTTCGGAGGCTAAATTCAGGTTCGGGTCTGACTTGCCGATGTCCCAAAGCTGCCTCACGCCTGATCGCACTCTGTCGTCACGGTAACTTATGACCCACAGCAAGCAGCACGTGTTGGGGCAACAGTCTCACCCATCTGAGGGCGGCGGTCAGGAGCTTTAGATAGCTGCAGCATCCACCTGACTCTTTACCAAGGCTACAGATGTTCCACATGATACAAGCTCCTTCCACTTCCTTTGTTTACTGCCTTGTTTTTCCTTGTGTATTATGGATTTCAGGAAAATAAAGTCCTAACCCAGCAATTGAAGAAAATGGTCTAATTTGAATGACGCGATGAGTTAAAGAGCACTGGACTCACTCCATGTGTCCTGTTAGTCATTGTCAGCATCAAGTGCAGCATGCTGAGCAGCGCCGTCAGAGGAAGTGGTTAACACCCTCTGCTAGGAACATCAAGTGACAAGTTTCAAGTTAAATTGTTGAAAATACAGAGAAAGGGTACGTAACCTCAGACTTACTGCAAACGTTAGATCAGGTGAAGCAGTCGGAGGAAAAGCCGGCACACAGACGTGATGATGATCGCCTGCAGACAGACGCCATCATGACTGGAGACGCTCTGGTGTTCGTGATGATTCCTGTTTTGTTGGAGGGTTGCTGTGTCCAGAGGCAGCTGAGGGACAGAGCAGGTACACATCACCCTGCAATCCAGACTCAATGATCTGAGAAGACCTGTGCTTGTGATGTTTCAGCTGTCTCTCTCTCTCTCTCTCTCTCGCTCTCTCTCTCTCTCTCTCTCTCTCTCTTCAGGACTCCAGCAGGAGACCACAGCCCAGAGGTTCAGAGCCGTGGAGGGAGAAACCTTCATGATGCAGTGTGGAGACCAGAACACAGAGGTGCTGTGGTCCAAGAGCAGCAGAGATGAAACACCAGCATCCACTCAGTCTGGGAGGTCTGAAGACGACGCCGCTCTCATACTCAGCAGAAGCAACCACCTCAGCTTTCCAGCGGTGGAAGTGAAACATTCAGGAACGTACATGTGCCTCAGCAGGTGAGACATGTGTCTGACCCTCTGCACATACACACTGTTGGTATCCTTCCTCTGCTGTAGGAACACAGGAACATGCTGAGACATTAACCCTCTAAGGACACCTTCACTGCTCCTCCTTAAGTGTGTGTAGATCACCTTAAAGGTCCCAGTGTGATGGACGTGTGGTGTAGGGACACATGTGCACTCCTGGGACATTCTCTTGTTGACTGCCAACAAAGTAATCGTCTTTATTGTGTGTGTGTGTGTGTGGTCATACTTGTTCAATACAAAGAAAGAATTAATGAAAACGCTGACACACACACACACACACACACACACACACACACACACACACACACACACACACACACAAGGCATCTAGTCAGCAAACAAGGATCCTGCTTCTCACTAAAAACTATTTATCCAGAACCTCAACAAACCCTTCAGTGTGTGTGTGTGTGTGTGTGTGTGTGTGTGTGTGTGTGTGTGTGTGTGTGTGTGTGTGTGTGTGTGTGTGTGCGTGTGTGTGTGTGTTCCTGCATGTTCATGGTTTGTGTTTCCATGGTGTGTTGTGTGTCTGAAGCAGTGGAAGGGAGTTTCTCTTCCACCTCCAGGTTGTGCAGCACAGCAGTGTGATGTGCAGCGTGACCCTGAACCTGGCCTCAGGCGGCTACATCCCCTGCCCAGGTCTCACCTGCAGCGACCCGCAAGACAGCACGGCGGTCAGCTGGTACAAGGTGAGGGGACGCTTCCATCACATTCATTTATCTACCTCACTCTCAAAACTCTCACTAAGTGCTTTCTGCTGTGTTTGCCTCCAGGGCACCAAAAGCGTGTGTGAGCTGCAGCAGGCGAGGTTGATGTGTGAGGGGAACGGCCTGCTGCATATCCGCACAGTGCGCAACAGTGACGCCGCCGTGTACTTCTGTGACAGACAGACGAGAGAGGAGGGGCTCAGCTGGACGGTCAGGAGGGCGGTCAGAGCCTCGGCCATACGTGAGTGAGTCTGTTTGGTTCCGTCTGCTGCTTCGGGCCGCCACCGCCGCCGCCGCCGCCGCCTCTGGTTGTGATTTCTTCTATATGGTTAACACCCAGAGCCTCAGATCAGACTGATAACCATGATAACAAAACCTCTGACATCCTCTCTCATCTCCTCAGCGTGGGATAGAAGCAGCCCTCCTCGCATTCTTCACCCTCACCCTGATGGCAACCAGACAGATGAAGTGGAAGTTGGTGAGTGTGTGTTCTTACATGCTGAAACACTCAGCAGTCCATTCTGGAAAAACTTGAAATGAGCAATTTCTGGTACTTTCCCAATTCTGGTGTCGTTTCACACTGACTGGTACATTTAACACAACAAGCTGTCAGAGGCACACAAGCATACAGAAGAGTCACACTGGAAAGTCATCAGTTGCTACAGGAAGCAGCAGCTGTGCGTGCTCTTCTTGACTTGGCTGTGGAAAGTGTTCGAGCCTCTTCCAGTGTATGAACCCTGACCCTGTTGACACGCGCTCGCCGCTGTACCCGATCGCTCCTGTTTGTGTGATGAAAGGTTGAAGCTCTTTGTGCTGCTCCTCCTCAGGTCGCTCACACACTCTGACCTGTACAGTCATATTCGGCTTTGAGAGGAAAGTCTCCTATGTGATCCAATGGTACGTGAGCGCTGCAGGCAGGATGGAGGGGATGATCCCTCTGCAGATGGAGAGTCACACACAGTGAGTCACCTCTGTCCCTCTGTGGGGACTCTGGGTCTCGAAAACTTGCTTGTGAGGTAAAAAAAAGGATCTGATTTGTTGTTGTTTTTCTAACTAAGACAGGAGAACTTGGGCTTCACGGAGCACCGGGTCACAAGGCAAGCCATCATAAAGGAAGTGACATCACTGGACCTGAACCACACCTACACCTGCGTGGCAAACAGTGCAGCGGGGAACAGCAGCACCACCGTCAGGCTCAGGAGGAAACGTGGAGGTACTGAGAGCTTTCCTGCTGGAGCCAGGGTTTCAGGGCTTCTTCTTCAAATGTTTAAACGAAAAACCTCTTTATGACCTCAAATAGTGAAGAAGCAGGCCTTGTGAAGGACATCATCTAATGAGTGTGTGTTGTGTTGCAGTGAGGGCGCCAGCTGTGTTTGTGTGTCCCGTTGTGTCTCTGCTGCTGCTTGTGGCTGGACTGGGAATCACTCTGCATGTGAAATGGCTGGAAGTGACGCTGATCTACAGATCCCACTGTGGACGAGCAAACATGCAGAAAGGCCACAGTAAGGACACACACACGCGCACACACACACACCATGTCACTAAAGCAGTGGTTCCCAAAGTGGGGGGCTACTGCAGGTGGGGTAAAATTATAAATTTATTTGATAGCGTTATTCATGATCTTGTGCCACCATCACTTAAACAATCTGAGTCATGCTGCAGGTATAATGTTAGGGGTCGGCTAAATTTAGGAAAAATGCTTTTGGACACTCAGCATTTAGAGTCAGAGCAGCAGATACATGGAACACATTCCCCACTCATGTCACAGAAGACAAGGCTCAAGATAAACCAATCAGCTCATCACCTCCTTTCAATATCATCATAATATTATTCTTCCATTCAATTCACTCAATAAACCTTCAGGACATTTTAGTTTAGAGTCTGTGTCTGCAGGAGGTACCAACATTTATTATCCCATAGAGTTTGACACTGTACATGTTTCCTAAAGCTAACCTGACTTTTCTTTGTTGAGGCTAGCCAGTAAAAGCTTCACACAAACACATCATTCAAAACTTTAAGCCAGAAGATGTATTGCAGTAAAGGAAGAAAAGTAGCAGGAGTAGAAGCATGTGATCAGGTCTTCATGTTGACACTGAATTTTTGCTACACACAAAGGCTTGTTTGCTGTCGCATTTCCTGTCACTCCAACCTCCCCAGTCTGGAAAAACAGGATCACATTCAGGAATGTTAGGATCACAGAGAGTCACATTTCCTCTGGAACATTTCCATACGCTAACATTTGACAGAGTTTTAATTCTGAATCTATGACTAGACAGGAGGTCCATGTCATATTAAAGAGAAGAACACAATCAACCGAGTTTCCAAGAATCAGAGCGTTTTCCAGGATGTGACTGACTTGAGATCAACCAGTGGTTATGTTGACAAAAGTCATGAGGATTGTTTTGGTCAAAGACACAAACCAAATTCATCAGAAAGCAATATTATCAATGTGACTTCAGACTGCAGTGAACTTGGGCCTTTTGGCTCGTCACCTTTCAGAACACAGAATTAAACAGAAGAAGTTCACTTTACATCCAGAAACTCCTTTGATCATCTTCACCTTCTTCATCTATTTCCATGGAATGTAACTTCTCTTACATGTTTTCTATCGACTTACACTCATAATTCTTTTCCACGCAGCCCTCTCTGCTCTCTGCTCGTCATTTTCTCTCCATCCCGCCACACGTAAAAGTGGGTGCCCTAAAGAAAGAAACAGTTATGTCCTAATGATAAATGACCAAAAACATTCTTAAAGTCATTATATCCACATTTCCAATTATTTTCTGTGATAAAAATTAAGACATTAAGAGGCGTGTGCAGACTTGGAGGTCTGAGCCCTGTGTGCAAATTTCTTCCACAGCTGAGTTCTGATTAATCTGAGGAATTTGCTACTTACAAAATCCCTTTTTGCTCCAACCCAGGCCCGGAACCTACGGTTGCTC
Source organism: Genypterus blacodes (assembly GCF_046128005.1). Taxonomy (NCBI): domain Eukaryota; kingdom Metazoa; phylum Chordata; class Actinopteri; order Ophidiiformes; family Ophidiidae; genus Genypterus; species Genypterus blacodes. The sequence continues at coordinate 189,828 of NW_027467153.1, read as the reverse complement.
ATTTTACGCATCATGCACAGCACATTATCAAAATCACTTCACGCTGTGAATTGATACCAGCTCTCCACCAGGACCTTGTCCTTTACAGAAGTTCTGAAATTGGCAGTAATAAAAATAAGAATCACTTCTATCACCACAGCTGCTTGAACATGATGAGGTAACATTCAGAGTCTGTTTCTGATACAAGTGTGTGTTTGTATTACCTGTGCCTCGTCAAAGGTTCTCTTTAGCATGAAAACTCTCGTGCAGTGTTGGCCATCCAAGCGGAGCCATCTCTTATGTGAACAAGGCTTTGGAGAGTGCGAACGGCATATACTTCTACCAAGTTCACTAGTTTGACAGCCTGAATGTGATGTAAAAACAAGTGAGTCAGTTTTGGGTTCCTGGTTCCCTCTGGTGTATTTGTGACTGTATGGTTCTTACCGACTCCAGCGTACTGCGCCACCACCAGCATAAGAATGCCAGTCAACACAGCGAGATGCATGGCTCAGGGCTAACCGATACTCACAGCAAGACACAACTGGAAACATCACGCAATTCATCTCTGTTAGCAACAAGAGCCAGACTCATCCAGCATCTCATTCCTCATCAACACATGAACGACATCATTTGGACCTAAATGAATACGTTGACTCAAGCGTTATACTGAAGTGACACTTTCATAGGGTCATAACAAAACTCTCACCTGGTCCAAACTATCAACAGATTTGCTGCTCTGTCCTCAGATGTAAGAGATATTTAGCTTTAGCAGAAATGAAACATCTCCTATTTTGTCTTTAGCAACAATATGAATAAAAGTTCTCCAAACATATTCAGAGAGTAAAGAGGGCTTACCACAGTGGATGGCTTCCTTCCTCCTCTGTCTGTCTGAGACGATCCCGTCGCAGGATTATACTAACCTGATCCCCTGAGGACTTATATAAGATCTCATGCTGTAATACAGCGTCTTCTTCTGCAAATACTAAAACTGGTCTCACCACTCATTGGCAATAAATTAGCTACATCCTGCTTTCTTTGTATACATACCTAATCTAATCCATCCTGGAGGGCTGAGATACGCAGATGAGAACCTGCACAGCGCACAACATGAGACAGACCAAAGAGTCATTCAAGGCCTTTGAGGGAATCTAAAATTCATCATTTGAATCTGTATCAATGCAAAAAGACATGAGGCCAATCATGTTTACTTTGAGTTTTTATTTGTTTATTTGATATACCAGTGAAGGAGAAGTGACGCCACAAAGAGATCATCCTCCCATCCCACTAAAGTATCATTTAGAAAAATAACCAGAGCTTAACTTTTGTCTCCATCCACCCTGCCTGAGCAGAGGAGGAGGACTTTGACGTGCTCCTGTCGTACGTGTGGAGCTCCTCAGCACCTGAGGCTGATGAAGAGGATGATGAAGAAGCTGGACCGCCGTGTTCAGGTACCACAGCTTTCATTCTCTTAGTGCGTCACTGTAAAGGTGAAGTCAGATCATAACAATGACAGAAGCAGACCCTCTGGCAGCGTTTCTGTCCAGCCCGGAGCGACTCAGCAGCGAGGAGGGCAGCGCCACCCAGGGGCCGCCGGAGAGACTGCTGGCTCGGGTGTTAGAGGACCAGTGGGGGTATCGCCTCTGTCTGCTGGAGAGGGACCTGCTGCCTGGTGGAGGTCGGTGGAAAGACTGTGTGTGTGTGTGTGTGTGTGTGTGTGTGTTCACCTTTGTTTGATGTTCTCCATGGCGTGTTGCAGCGTTCACACAGGACGTGGTCGATGCCATCCAGAGGAGCCGGATGCTGATCTGTCTCCTGTCTGCTGACTTCCTCTGCAACAGCAACGCCGTCTTTGTTCTGGAATCAGGGATCCAGGTTGGTCTCAGCGCAATGTTTACCTCCTGATGGAACCATGAACCAAAGATCTCAGTGTGGTGCTGCTGGTCCACTTCTCTGTGGTTTCTTCTCAGTAAAGGTATTAAACTTCTCTCCACATCTCCAGGCTTTGCTACAGAATTCCCACATCTTCCTCCTGCTGATATGGACCAGCAGACCCCCAGCAGCCCTCAGCCAGCTGGACCCTCCGCTGCCCCCGTTGGTCCAGAGGAGCCTCAAGGTGCTGCCAAGTCTAAACTGGACCTCAGGCAAACCAGGGAGAGCCACCAGAACCTTCTGGAGCTCACTGAGGAAGACGCTGCCAGCTCAGAGGAGCGCTGCCCTCAGTGCTGCACAGGAGGGAAGTGTATAGAATATGTTTTATATAGATATGAACTTAAACTGGACTGACTGAAGTGGATTCTGCTGAGGAGGAAGTTCAGCAATAAAAGCTTCACACAAACACATCATTCAAAACTTTATTGGACTGTCTATCAAATATGTATCTGATGCAGTTCTGCTTGATCACACAGTGGATCTCCTGCAGTACACTGGTTCAGCCCACAGGGGAAGTCTGGGTCCATTCAGATCAAAGGCAGGCACAGGAGAAGGACCCAGGAACTCTACTGTTCCAAAGTTACGATCAAAAGGGACAGAAAGCTTCGTCTGGACTCTTTAGTGAGCACAACACACACACACACACACACACACACAACAGGAGCGGCTCGCAGCTGCTCTGCATCGTCATCAGCTGTTCATACAGACACGCCTCCTCCCTCAGTGTGTGTGTGTGTGGAGCTCTGACGCTCCTACACACAGAGTGCAAAAGGAAACACATCAACATTCAGCCTTTACTTTGAGAACAAATGAAACAAAAACCAACCTGACTGAACTGCATCGCACAATAACACACACACACACACACACACACACACACACACACACACACACACACACACACACACACACACACACACACACACACACACACACACACACACACACACACACACACACACACACACACACTCCCAAGCTTGGGTTTTAAAAATAACACGTCACAGTTCTATGTACATTTTTACACCAACAGCAGACGAACCAAACTGGGATCATTGAGGATGACAGAGCAGCTTCACAGAGCAGCTCCACAGAGCAGCGTCGGGTCAGGGAGGCAGAGGGGTTCAGGCTGCTCTCATGGTCATCTCCTGGTTGAACTTCTGATTTGTAGAATGGCAGGAAGTTGGGTTTTGTTTGTTTTTTAAAGGTGGATATTCTGGAGGATTGAGGAGTTTAAACTTTATTCCCTCTACCAAACTCTCTGCTCTGGCCAGATTCAGGTTTTGGATTGGGTTTGAGCGCTCTGTGCAGCTCCCCGTCCCAGAGCCTCCACACTCACACACACACAACTCAAACATCTCCGTGTGTGTCGGCCGCTAGTGGTTTGAGAAGGACAGAAGGCTCAAAATGTTCTTAGTGTCCACGAGGTTGGGACAACATGGGGAGACAGGGAGGACAGGGAGGACAGGGGGAGGACGTCTCTGACACGCTCAGACCTCTGAGACACAAACTGAGTTACAGTTTATCGGCCTGGGCCTTGATTTTCCTCTCCCAGAGTTTTTGGTGGTCAGAGAAGCCCTGCTTGCCCTTATTGAAGGAGTTTGGTCCAGCAGATGTTGGAGTCTCCCTGCAAAGACAAAAGAGATGAAGCCTCTCACACTGGGCAACAACAAAGCACCATGAAGCAGGTGTGTACATGGATTCTTCTGTTGGAATGAGAGGATTCATACCTGCCAATGTTCTTCATCCTCATCTTTGCCTCTGGTGGCATCTCCTCAGGTTCACTCTGCAGGGGCGAGAGAGAGAGAGAGACGTTAACATGAGCCTCAGCACCTTTGGGTTCTGTGTGTGTGTGTGTGTGTGTGTGTGTGTGTGTGTGTGTGTGTGTGTGTGTGTGTGTGTGTGTGTGTGTGTGTGTGTGTGTGTGTGGCACTCACGTCATCGTCCTCATTGAACACAGAGGCCAGCCCCAGCTTCTTAGCAGGAAGTGCAGGTACGGGTTCTTTGGGCTTCTAGAGGAAGGAGGAGAGCACACAGGTCAGGAGAGCAGAACAGAACATACATGATCTAACATACTAACTTTACACAGAGGCAGGACCTCTTTCTATAATGTAGTTATGTTCTAATCTAACACCTCCAGTGACCTCAGGGCTGCAGAGAACCACTCAGTATCTCATGGACTGACTCAGGAGGGCCAGATCCTCAAACTACACCAGGCAGCAAGTTAAACCTGCTGAGGGTTTGGGCCTGTGTTCTATTTTTAGGTCGGTCTGAGCGATGACGTCATCATCTTCACTCCCTGCAGCATTGTGTTTCTGCTGTGGTGAGACTCAGCGTGGAAGTGGACATGCAGTCAGCACACGACTCACTGTGGCTCCCAGTTTGATGGAGATGGGGTTGGACTTCTTCCCCATCTGGCTGCTCATGCTGAAGCCTATTTTGGTGAACTTGCTGGGCGCCGGTGAGTCGTCTGAGGACTCAGAGTCATTGTCGTCGTCGTCATCGTCTGGTTCGGCTGTGAGATGCTTAGCCGTGCGTTTGACAGCAGCTGCTCCGCCCACAGAGCTACAAGAGACAGGCTTAGTTTTCACTCTGCCTCCCTCCTCCTGCGGCCCTGCTTGAGGCAAGACAACTCACCAAGGTGAGCAACTGGACACAGAGCGCCACCACACACTGAGCGGCGACTTCAAGCCTACATTCAACTCTATCATTCAGTTTAAGCAGCCAACCTGCAGACACGCGTGTGCTTAACATGTGTGTGTAACTGAGGGCTACCAGGGTCTGAGAGGAGAGACAGGTTTTGCTCCTCCACAGTATCACATTACTGTAAGAGATCATGGAGACTGATGACTTTAGTCTGAATGAATCAGTGGTATTGATGATTTAAACATTATTAATTTTAGATGTTAAGCAAACATGAGACAGCGGACGCACTCAGCACCCGTGTGACGTCATACACAATATTAATGCTGTTTGATTATTAAGAAACGCCGTCTCCATTGTCTTAACATTTTGGAATACTTAAATAACTAAATTTAACATGTTTGGTTCCTTTTGTGCCCGTTAGCTTAGCATTTACAAGTCTGTTATTTACATTTACCAACAGGAGACGTAATCACCGACGTATTCATAATAAAGTCATCGTTTCTGTCGCGCGCGCACACACGGTTAAGAACACGCGTGGTGACGTCACATTAGCAGGAAATTACCTTCACCTAAACAAAATAAAATTCAAATCACTGCTAGTTAGCATTAGCTAGCCAGCACTATGTAGCTAACATTAGCTGCAGACCGCTACCTAGCTGAGCTGCAGTGACACTAACGCTACATCCTGCGCTCAGTTAAATTAACGCTACATCCTGCGCTCAGTTAAACCGCATTCAGACATCGCACCGGCACAGATATCACCTCCATCGTCGGAGCTCTCGCTATTTTGCTCGTAATCCGCCATCATTCCGTCTGACTCTGAATGATTTACCGGCTCCGGCCGCTAGTCCGACTTGAAGCGCTGTGGCGTGTCGCTAAACCAAACCAAACCAATCCAAACCTACCAGCGCAGGAATCACGCGAAGAAGAGCTGGCAAACATGCTAGCAGGCTAACTTGTCAAACAGGGAGCTGTTTCCTCTGCTAAGGTAACGACAGACGGCCACCGCGTCACTACTTTTGACCCAATATAATAAAAAACAAAGTAAAAATTAAGCAAATGGTTTGGGCTGGACGGTGTTATGTGTGTTACATGTTACGCTTCGTGTAGCTTCAAAGCTGCTTGCTAATATCTGCTAACATGTTCACATATTGAGCCACGACAGTAAAAAGAAGCTGTTTGTGAGCCTCAGGCTGCTTAGGTCTGTATTTGTTCTGTTCCTGTACTTTAATAAATATGTATGAGATTCAAATGTGTCTGTCTCTCTCTGTCTCTCTCTGCCTCTCTCTGCTCGTTCTTCCTCGTCAGGTTCTTCATCGTTTGTTGTTAAACGATGTTCCAGTCAGGATGGGACAGGCATTGTGTTTGTGCTCCCGGGGCTCCGTCACCATCGACGACAAGAGATACTACTTCATCCAGAAGCTCGATGAAGGGTAAGAGGAGTCCACCTGTCCCCCATAGTAATGTCCTGAGCTCTCCCGTGTCTCCCCTGAGCTCTCCTCTGTCCCTCCTGAGCTCTCCTCTTTCCCTCCTGAGCTCTCCTGTGTCCCCCTAAGTTCCCCTGTGTCCCCCTAAGTTCCCCTGTGTCCCCCTAAGTTCTCCCGTTCCCCCTAAGTTCTCCTGTGTCCTCCTCACAGTGGCTTCAGCTATGTGGACCTGGTTGAAGGCGTGCAGGACGGCCGCTTCTACGCCCTGAAGAGGATCCTGTGCCACGACCGTGAGGGCCGGCAGGAGGCCCAGACTGAGATGGAGATGCACCAGAAGTTCAACCACCCTAATGTCCTGACCTTAGTGGCTCACAGCTTTGTGGACCGGGGAGGAAAGACGGAGGCCTGGTTACTGCTGCCCTACATCAGAGTGAGTGGGGTCAGGGGTCAGGGGGAGCAGAGGGAAGAGGGGGAGATTGTGACGTGTGTGTGTGTGTGTGTGTGTGTGTGTGTGTGTGTGTGTGTGTGTGAGAGCAGAGGGGCAGCCTGTGGTCGGTCCTGGAGAGACTCAGAGACAAGGGGAGCTGCATGCCTGAGAAACAGATCCTACACATCCTGAGAGGAATCTGCTCCGGCCTCAAGGCCATACATGAGAAAGGATACGCACACAGGTAACACACACACAGAGACACACACACAGACACACACAGAGACACAGAGACACACACACACTTAAAAAACAAACCCTTTACCTTCTTTCATGTAACTAAACCCTCCTTGTTTATTGATCAGGGCTGTGTAATCGTTCAGATCCATATCAGTTCTCTCTTCATGTGCGTTCCTGAGCAGCTGCTGTCTGTTGTGACTTTCAGAGACCTGAAGCCCACAAACGTTCTGCTGGAGGAGGAGAACCGGCCTCTTCTGATGGACCTGGGCTCAATGAACCGGGCCAGGATCGAGGTCAGAGGCTCAGTACATGTTAGAGCTCAACTCCAGCCTGAGCTCAGTCACGTGTGTGTGTGTGTGTGCCGGCCTCTCAGATGTGTGTGTCACAGTGTTGATATGGTTCCAGGTCAGAGGCAGCAGAGAGGCCATGACCATCCAGGACTGGGCGGCTCAGCGCTGCACCATCTCCTACAGAGCTCCTGAACTCTTCAACGTGGAGAGTCACTGCATCATCGACGAGCGCACGGACATCTGGGTAAAGCCCCGCCTCCCTCAGAAGGTTAGAATGCTTGATGTGTGACCTCCTGGATGATGGAAGCTTGATCTTCTGCCCTGCAGTCCCTGGGCTGTGTGCTCTACTGCATGATGATGCTGGAGGGACCTTACGACCTGGTGTTCCAGAAGGGAGACAGTGTGGCCTTGGCCGTCCAGAACCCCGTGTCCATCCCTCAGTCCTGCAGGTCAGTCACCATGCTGAGGCTGTGTGTGTGTGTGTGTGTGTGTGTGTGTGTGTGTGTGTGTGTGTGTGTGTGTGTGTGTGTGTGTGTGTGTGTGTGTGTGTGTGTGTGTGTGTGTGTGTGTGTGTGTGTGTGTGTGTGTGTGCCCACCCAGGGGCCTCTGACCTGTTTGATACACACATTACTGATTCATAACAAAGTGTGTGTGTGTGTGTTTGTGTGTGTGTGTGTGTGCAGGTACTCGGAGGGGCTGCAGTTGCTGCTGAGCTCCATCATGATATCAAACCCAAAGGAGAGACCCAACGTGGCCTGGGTCCTGGACCAGGTGCAGGACCTCCAGAGCCGCAGCCCCAACACACAGAGCAACATGGTGTGATGCGGCCTGACGCTCTGTGGGCTCAAATTAAACAGAGCGTCTCAAAGGTTTTATTTATTGAACTCTAACGTATCTTAGGTACAGACTTTCCTCGGGTTTGGAGAGCTTGGCAACAGTTCTTTGCGACGTATCTCAGTGGCCTTCAGCCTGACCCACGGCTTCCCCAATGACCTCTGACCCTCTGACCCCCCGAGGTGACGCCTCTGGCTGCTGGTCAACAGCTAAGAGATGTGACAGGAAAGATACCAAACAACTCTTTGCCAAACTCCCCAGAGTCTGAAACACTTCTTGAACATCTCACACTCAAACCAAGACCAAAACTCTGAGGTGGTTCTTCTTCTTCTAATCAGGATCCTGTTGTCTGAAACTGATCTGCTCCCATCTTCACCTCCAGCCTTCCCTTCACACCTTCACACCTTCACTCTGCCTCCAGAGCGCCTCACCTGCAATGATGTGTTTGACCACACGGGGGCGCTCCACCATCACATTCCTCAGCCGTGCACTTTGCTGCGTTCGACTCCATTCACTGTGTGTGTGTGCGCGCGCATGTGTGTGTGTGACTGACTCTCTCGCACTGCTTCATCTTCATCCAGTCTTTGTTCCTAATTCTTCAGTTTCTAACCCAGTGAAGCGTTTCCCTCTCTCTGCTTGCGTCTCCCTGAGCGTTTCCTGTTTCCTGTTTGCGTGTGATCAGATGTCTTTGATCTCTCAGGTTCTTCTCCCAGGTTCTGAAACTCTCAGAACACGAATGACGGTTTGATGATGAGATGATGTAATGGTTTGATGACGTAGCTGTTTAAGGGGCATTTAAGTGAAGATGAAGACTGTGGTGACTTTGTGACTCGATGATGAACGGGACGGTGAACGACTCGATGACCTGAAGACTTCCAGGTCTCAGGGCTGAACTGTAATCAATGATTTTAAATGCATAATGTTGATATTTGTGAATGTGATGGATTTACTAAGGAATGTGTGTTAATGGAGATCTACTGCTGAAAACTCATCAAAGTTTACGACTCAAATCACAGATTATTAATAAGAGTAAAGAGATATTTAATAATGTAAACTTTATTTCACTACCAAACAGCTAAACATGAGAGAAACATCACAAATAAGCCGTTTGTGTGTAGAGTTTATAATTCACCTGTCAATAAAACTGAATCATGCGTTTAAACTGTCACTCAGAATGATTTTGGATTCGTACTTAACAGGTACTTAGTGAGTTTAAGGGGAATCGTCTGGACTTCATGAAGCCTCTGAGACCTTCAGGGCCGTTTTGTGTCCACATGCTTAGAAACTAATAAAGTGTGTAACCGGATTTACAACAGGAGCGTCTCTTAGATCAGCCGGGAGGTCGAGCCTCTCTGCCGTCCTGATTATTCCTGGAGGTAATTCACACACACACACACACACACACACAGACACACATGTTTACACTTTATCTGCACCCTAAGGATTCATTACAGCAGAATTAATGAGATTCAACTGTTTCCTTCCCCAGACACGCCCTCGTCCCCAGACTCCTCTGGGATTGGGTCACTTTATGGGCTCTCAAACACACACACACACACACACACACACACTGGCCCCTTGTTTTATATTCACCATCATCTGCCTGTGAGGGTCTGAAATGATGTCATGCAATACCAGCACAAGGTCAACTCAATGTTTGCCTACATTTTAGCACCCAATTCCACAATCTTTTGCTTGTCATTCAGTGGAGAGGTTCAATGGCAGTTTGGGCGATTGTGTGTGTGTGTGTGTGTCATTTGTAACCCCCTCCACCCCCCAGCCAGTCCTCAAACACACTTGGGCTCTCACACCGTAAACTATCTGCAAGCTTTATTGATCTGGCGATGAATCAATTAGTGAATTATTTAATTAGCCGAGCATTATGGGTCAGTGCTGAGCTGCTCCCACCCTGCAGTGATCCTGGGTCCCTTTAAATCACCCTGCGTGTGTGTCTGTGTGTGTGTGTGTGTGTGTGTGTGTGCGACGTGACCCTGATCTGGATCAAACCCAGCTGGTTCTCATGTGGATCTGCAGGAAACTCTGCTTGTTGTTCCCTTCTGTCCCTCCCAGCTTTGTGTCCGTGCGAACCTGGAACTTTTGCCGTCACTCAAGTCCCCATTAGCCTTGGCTGCTGCTGAGAGGGAGAAATATGGACATGACGTCGTCCCTCAGAGGAGATGAGTTATGGCTGCCGGTCATGATCCAGGCGTTGTTTTCCTGCACGAGCTTTTCTTTCTGCTCATTAATTCATGGGAGTGTTTGGGTTAAAATGCATAATGAGTTCATTAAGGGGGATTGGCGTAATCAGGAAAGGTATTGCTTTAATTACTGGCACGGGTCCAGAGCCATCCCTCCTCCCCCGAGCACGGCGGCCCGGCCTGTCCGCACCGCTCGCTAATTTAATTAAGTGTACAGAACGCTTCACCCTAACGTCGCCCTTGGGGCCAGTTATGGCGCCAGAGATTGAAAGATCTCCACCGGGGGGTATTTTACTCACTGGCAGGAGATTGCCTGTGTCAGTTAGCTGATTGCATTGATTATATTGATTTGTAACAGCTTTTCGGGTAATTTCATCTGCAAAGGTGAGAGCAACACGTTGGCCCACAGACTTTTATTTATCCTTTCTTTATTTAGACCCGGGACTCTTTTGCCAAGTGATTAGATGAAATGGAGCTCCACTATAAGTCTTTTAAAGTGGGAGTCAGGGAGGGGGGGGAGGAGGTGAGGGAGGATCGATAGTTTTTTATCTGCCATATAAGGTCGGCACAGGTTGGATGCTGTGAATTCTATTAACACAACTCTGTCACCCAGGTGCTTCTGCTGAATCAGCAAGGAAAGAGACGCACACAGGCTGGCAGAGAGACCGGGAGAGACAAGGAGAGACCAGGAGAGACCAGGAGAGACCAGGACCACAGACAGGTTCATGAAGACACTCAGGTCTGTTAGAACTTTAACTTTAATATCAAAGTGGAGGAACTTTAACTTAAGTTTGAATCATTTCCACACAAAACAATCCAGACTCTTCACCTGAGACACACAGCAGGGTCCTGAGTGAGGATCAGGACTTTAGAGCCCTGCTGCTTTGAGCTGGTTTACACCTTGGATGTCTGTTAAACGCCATTAAACTGTAATTAAACGCAGAGCAGCAGCAGCAGCAGCGTTTCCAGCTCAGATCCTACTGGAGCCACTCCTATCCTGCTAATTAAAGAGATAAATGTGACCCAGCAGATTAGTATTAAGTACAGGCCTGTAACCTTTGGCAAACGTGGCAAAGACGGACGCAGGCTAATAGTTTGATGAGCAGTTCATCAGGAAAGATTAAGAGGATGAGATGACAAGATAATCCAGAGGTGCCGCGGTCATTAACGGGACAGAAGAAGAGCAAATTAGCTGATTAAACATCTCCACAGCCCGCCAGAGCCAAGAGCGAGGGGAGGGGAGGGGAGGGGGGCCGGGCCGTGATGGATGAGGAGGCGGAGGGGAAGTGTTTATGTTGCTCGCCACTGGAGTTGTGACTGAATGAGTGAAGTGTCTTCATCAATTTAGGGCCATTATCATGTCAAAGGGAGAGGAGGGGGAACAGAAAGGGGGAGGAGAGAAGCACAGCCGCCATCTGCATACTACAGGCTTATTCATTCTCTCACACACGCACACACACACACACTCCTGCTCGAGTGCCCCCCCCCCCCCCCCCCCCCCCCCTCCCCCCTCCCAGGCCAGTTTACCGTAAGGCTGTTTAATTTTCCTGAAATAGGGCTGTGACAGCTGTGTCATGCTGATGAGAAGAGTGGCAGCCTGTCACATCTCATCTATCTCCATATTAATACTGCTGAGCCTCCTCCTCCTCCTCCTCCTCACTCCTCCTTTACCTCCTTCACCTCCCTTCGTCTCCTCACTCCTCCTTTTGAGATGTCGCGCAATCTCTCCAAATAAATGCAGCCGTCCCAATTTGCTGCTCTGATCTACATGTGTGTGTGTTGTGTGTGTGTGTGTGTGTGTGTGTGGGGGGGGGGGGGGGGGGGGTTGCAGTGATTGACGTGGCAAAAGGACAAAAGTAATAACTGGGAGCTGTTTTTTATTTCACCTGCATTGATTGTTATAGGGTCCCTTTATCACCTGACCCGCCTCAATTATGCCAATTGGATTGCTCAGTGACACTGTGAGGCTGTGTGTGTGTGTGTGTGTGTGTGTGTGTGTGGGAGGGGGGGGCAGTAAAATGAAACGGAGAAAGTGTGAGGAAGATTAAAATGTGTGTGTGTGTGTGTGTGCAGGAGCTGAAGATAGAGGTAAAGATGAAGTAGATGAGGGTAGGAAGCTGCTGTTGGGTGAATCTGTATCAGTCAGACAGGAGGGGCGGCCATTGTAATGTTAGTGATGTCATTTCCACCTGTCAGTCATGTCAGGCTGCCATAAATGTGAAGCCATTACACAAATGAGATGTTTACGTGACCCTCTGTATGCACACACACACACACACACACACACACACACACACACACACACACACACACACACACTGAGCTCTTTAGTTTGATGTAAATAGCAGGATACAAATCTTCTTCAGGACTTGAATGCCTCACGTCAGCTCAGAGGAACATCTGTCTGTGGATCCTCTGCTGAGTGTTGGAACAGAACCAGGATCAGATCGTGTTCTGGAGTCAAAGCAAGACTCACTTGGACTTCCTGTTCCACAAAACTACACAGCATTATGTTTACCTGCATGTTTAAACGTTGATGTCGTTTCACTGTTTATTCAAGCTCTGCCACTCTTCCTGTAAATAACTGTGTGTGTGTGTGTGTGTGTGTGTGTGTGTGTGTGTGTGTGTGTGTGTGTGTGTGTGTGTGTGTGTGTGTGTGTGTGTGTGTGTGTGTGTGTGTGTGTGTGTGTGTGTGTGTGCGCGTGTGTGTGTGTGTGTGTGTGTGTGTGTTATTAACAGGAAGAGTGTGTGTGTGTGTGTTAACAGGAAGAGTGTGTGTGTGTGTGTGTGTGTGTGTGTGTGTGTGTGTGTGTGTGTGTGTGTCTGCTAAATCTAAATGAAATGAAATTAATAAAAAACTATAAAAGTAATAATTAATAACTTGTCAGCAGAATCCTCCTCTTCTTCTCCTCGTATGTTTCACTCTGTGTGTGTGTGTGTGTGTGTGTGTGTGTGTGTGTGTTGTGTGTGTGTGTGTGTGTGTGTGTGTGTGTGTGTGTGTGTGTGTGTGTGTGTGTGTGTGTGTGTGTGTGTGTGTGTGTGTGTGTGTGTGTGTGTGTAAACCTTCTCACTCTAGCATAGAAACACAACAAGCAGATCATCATTACTTCCTGTTGCTCTGTCGCAGAGCGGTTGGTTAGTTCTGCTCTTGACTTTTTTTGGTGGAAGTCTTTTCTCTCTGTGGTGTTTGTATACTGTACACACACACACGCACACACACACACACAGTCAGGCGTGCTGTTGCCTCAGCCTGGCTGTGTATGAATGATGCCAGCCTCTTTGATGCTGTCATGCAGACGGATGGCTCGGCTCTTAACCCGGCTCTGAACCCAGCGTGGCACACAAAAGCTGCTACACAACTTCACAGCAGTGCAAACACTTCTTCACTTTAATGCCACTTTATTCAGCGGAGAAAGTACACACACACACACACACACACACACACACACACACCTTCAGTGGGCGTTAAGATCATAATGCCTCTCAGTGAAAACAGGCCGGACCACCAAAGGTCAACAGCTCAGCCAACACACACACACACACACACACATGAAAGGGTGAAGGAATCCTCATCATCATCATCATGTGTCGATTAGCTCAACGGCCCTGGGAAAGCAAATACAATTATTATGGCCATACATCACTGTTAGGAGAGTATTAAAGAGTTCAGCTCAACCTTCCTGTTTCCATAGGAACTCAATGGAGCGCTCTCTTTGTTTAATGTGGGTTTGTTAGATTTCCATCTGTCAAAGTGCAACAGAGAGCAGAGTGTTAAAGGTTCAGATCCATAACTGTGGAAAGATATGTCACCCATTATAAAGCTGATTGATAACATAAAGATCTGATCTGATTGTGTTTCCTCCCGTAGCCTCGCTGCCACACAGCGTCGCTCGCACGACGGTGCTACGTTTCATGACCGGGACACTTTCCTGCTGCTGCCTGCTCTTGAAGCACAATTCAGTGATTCCAGGGTCAGTAAAGTGTGTGTGTGTGTGTGTGTGTGAGATGGGGGGATTTAATTAGAGCGAGTGCCTGCATCCCCTTCTGGTCCCCTGCTCCATATTACTACTTGCTGCCAAGGGTTAACTAGTCTGATAAATGGGATCAGTCACACTTGGGTGCACACACACGCACGCACGCACGCACACACACATACCTGTGCTGTAGAGAGGGAATGAGTAAGGTTCATATGACAGCAGCAGAATGCTCACAAAGATGTAATGAAACTGAATAGACATCATTCTGATACACACACATTCTGTTCTGTGCTGACCCACACACACACACACACACACTCCTATACACAACCGTACAGACACGCACCTCCACTTATTTGCATTAAGATACAAAATAACACAAGAGAGGGACTCGTCCCGTGTGTCACATGATGGAGGCCTGATAGGAGGAGAAGCTTCCAGATGTTGCTGGACTCTCTTAAGGCCTCTTCACATCTGTGTGTGTGTCCTCATGTTGGTCCATCTGAGCCTCCGCTGCCTGTTTGTCCATAAATCCTCCGTCTTAATCAAAGAGGCGTCCATTAATCCACGTCCATTAATAACGGAGCTCTGTTGGCCTGACGACAGAGCACAATGCAGCATTATGGAACCATTTGTTTCCATAATGCTGCATTGTCACGGCAACACAGAGGAGGAAGAAGGAGAGAGACATGTGGAGACAAACACGACAATGGAGGAGGATCACATACATGACACACACACACACTGGTGCTTTAACAACAGGACGTGTGTGTGTCTGTGTGTCTGTGTGTCTGTGTGTGTGTGTGTGTGAGGACTGCAGACATGTATTTCAATGGATTTTGCACTTTTGCCATAAATGTGTCTGCATGCTTATGACATCATCATATTCTCATTGTTTTGCAGGACTCCATAGAGAACTTCCTCGTGTGTGTGTGTGTGTGTGTGTGTGTGTGTGTGTGTGTGTGTGTGTGTGTGTGTGTGTGTGTGTGTGTTAGCAGAAGATGAGAGCTGCTTCAGAGGAACCACAGGTCAGAGAGCATGAAGGTAAACATGCAGCTACACACACACACATACACACACACCTCACTGTGATGTTACACTGCTGCACTTCAGCTTATTGAATCTATATGAATTGTTATACTTACGATACAAACTCCCTTTAAAGAGATGAAGTATTAACCCATTGCAGATTGAGTGTAAGCAGGATCAGGATCAGGACCCAGCGTCTCTATGGAAACCCTGCCTGCTCCAGTCTGGCCCCTTCAGGTGAGCATGACAGGCTGCACATTAACACAGGAAGCAGTGTGTAGCGCTGCTCAGCAGGACAATGAGCTTCTCAAATTAGCGCCTTAAGTCTGGTGCCAGGCTCTGTGTAAGGAGATCAATCAACCACAAGCAGCCTCAGCAACTCAGCCTGACAAGATCTGGGGCAAAACGGCTCATTATGGAACGACTAAAGCCTCAGGAAGACTCCGGGCCAGCTCTGCTTTGGCTCACCTGAGAGTTCACTGTTACAATGAGGCAGCTGAGCCTGAGGCAGCTGAGCCTGAGGCGGCTGAGCCTGAGGTAACGTGCTAAACTAAGGTCCAGATGAATTGTGGCGTGGCTCCTCTTCATGGTAATCGTGTTCTCTCAGAGTGAACCTGGTGGTAATTGATTGATTGATCCTGACTCTGTGAGCTCAGATCGCTTCAAATGTTGACTGATCTTCAAAGTGCATTTTTAATTAAAGAGCAATGTAAAATTTGTCCTTCTCCTGTTATTTGTGACAGACGGACTAAAAATGATTTAGTCCGCCTCAAAGATGAAGACGTGTAGTTTATCAGGAGGAGGAGGAGGAGGAGGAGGAGGAGGAGGAGGAGCCGCCTATTCAAACCAATTAGAGGCTCTGACAGAGAGCGATGAGCTCCATGACCTCTCTCACCTCCGCCTCGGACAAATATAATGAACCAGGCCTGAAGGAAAGATGAGTGAGTGCAGACCAGACTGAGTCTAACTGAGTCTCACTGAGCCTAACTGAGCCTAACTGAGCCTCAGACGCTCCTCCAGTCCTGAGGCAGGGAGTCCTCCACAGGTTTACATCTGACTCTAAACATAGAGACTCTGTGATTAACACAGCATCAAGAGGAGGAGCAGACATGTTTATGTTTACAAGCTCCAATCAATGTGAACGATACAGACACACACGATGAAGAACACCACTGTGAGGAGTGACATGCAGACAGACACACTGTGTAGTGCTGTGCAGTACTCTAGAATACTGTGTAGTATTGTGTAGTATTGTGTAGTATTGTGTCAGCGGCCCGGCTGTGAGTGCCTGTGTCCCCTCCTCAGCTGTGTGTGTGTGTGTGTGGACACACTTTGTCACACCTCCTGTGACACTTTGATCAATCGTGAGCCATCAGAGCGCAGAGATTTACTTCTTTCACAATATCACAGATTGACAAAGCTGAACGCCGCTCCATTAGTCTATTGACAAATCAAGTGGCTGATCAATTCATATCACTGTTTGGAGCATGGAGTGTGTGTGTGTGTGTGTGTGTGTGTGTGTGTGGAGGCAGAAAGGAGCTGATGGGAGGAGGAAGGACTCGTGTTCAATCGCTATAAAGATTAGTTTGATGGGATCGACACTCTGACACCTAGAATCTATACATCAACAGGGTTAACTGAGAAGTTCTGAGCCTGACTCGTGTAAATCAGGACTGAAGCAGCAGGGTTCACTTTCACCTCTTTAGTCTCATTTTGGTTGACATCATAATATCCATGCTCTTCTTACCAACTTACATCCACCTGACACAGGGATCAGGTCATCTGTGATGTCTCAGTGTGCACAGAGGTGTGTGCTGCAGTCTGTCTGTGTGCCAGCAGGGGTCGCTGTCTGAGGAACCTGCTGCTTGTTCACATTTAAGAATAAGAACTTTACCTTTCATCTGCAGTAAAGCTGTTTCAGAAGAGTCACATCTGTTCAAACCAGCCTGAACCTGTGAGTGTCTCTGTCTCAGGCCTGTGACCTGTGACCTCTGACCTGTGACCTGCTGTTGGTCCTGGCCTCCCTCTCACTATCTTCTCTTGTCTCTGTCCTGGTTAGTAACCTTTGCTTGGTGTTAAGAGGTAAATTGAGCAATAAGAAGTAAACACGTAAACACATCTGCATCATGAGCCGTAAGCTTCATGCGTGACCTGCAGAGGACAGAGAGCAGCATGGGAGAGTGTGTGTCTGCAGTGTGACAGAGAGCTGAGTGTGTGACACGCATGTGAAAGGTGTTTGATCTGCATGGGAACCGGCGGGCGTCTACAAAGCTTTCCTGATGGCTCATAAGTGGGCCGATAATGCAGCGGAGGAGACTCTGGGAGATAGCAGGGTGAAAGTAATGATGTCTTGTTGTGTCTGATAAGGTGCGTTTATCTTCATCGCCTCAGCTTAATACAATGGAACGCTTGTATGGGCGACAGTAAAACAGGGCTGTTAGGGGGAAGGACTCATTAAATGGTCGTAAAGCTCACACACACACACACACACTGCTCCAGGTGAGGTGAAAGGAAGCGATTGTTACCTGGGGGGGGGAATAAACAGGTGAGAGGAGAGACTGGGAACCCTGAGTCTTCATCAGTCCACTCTGATCATCACATTCACTTTGATCCATCTGAAATATTTCAAGATCTGATATCTGAACTGAACACTATTAATTGGTTTCGAGCCATAACCGCCATCTTTGGACCCATAGGGTGAGAGAGAGAGAGAGAGAGAGGCAGAGGCAGACTCCCATGCAGTGTGTGTGTAAGCTGTCCCATGGAGTATTCCGACTCAATACTGGTTAATAGATGATCCGGACTCGGAGCCCAGAAGAGGAGGGAGCTCCTCTTTATCTCCTTAATGAGACAACATTCATTTGAGTCTCAAGGTCTGGAAGAGAGCGAGTTGATTGATGGTCTGGCTCTAACGCGGTGTGAATGAGTGTAATTAGCAGAGATACAGAGTGTGTGTCTGCTGAGTCTGACTGCACACAGAGCTCATTGTGTCTCACATACATTTATCACAGCCACAGGAAGTTCATGTACCGGTGGGAAACACTCAGGTGCAGATGGTCCCAGGTCCTGACAGGTGCAGGTCCACAGAGTCCACAGGTCCTACACACTCACACAGAAGAAGAACCTGTGTGTTATCAGACTAAACAAGTCCTCAGAAGCTCTCAGAAGCCCTCAGAAGCCCTCAGAAGCCCTCAGAAGCTCCTGAGATGCTTCTTGTTTCTGCTCCTGAAGCCTCCAGGGTCTCACTCAGCAACAACTTAGACGTCTTATCACTGTGTTGAACAAACACAAGGTATCCTGAGCCAGAGTGAGTGGATAAGGAGCAGATTAGGCCTCAGGTGAGCAGGGAGAGCAGAGGAGCTTATATGACAGCCAGGCCCGTAATGATTGAGAAATATGCCTGTAATGACTGATAAGCTCTTTAAATGTTACAGTAAACTCCTGTTGGCCTGAGCACAGCTTATCCTGACTCTGAGTCAAAGAGGGCCGCCGCCTCTTTGATCACTGCGTCCTGGTGTGAAAGGTGTGTGGGTGTGTGTGTGGGTGTGTGTGTGTGTGAGAGAGAGAGAGAGAGAGAGGGAGAGGGAGAGTGTGTGAGTGTGTGTGAGAGAGAGAGAGAGAGGAAAAATGTGTGTGCGTGTGTGTGTGAGAGAGAGAGAGAGAGAGAGGGAGAATGTGTGTGTGTGTGTGTGTGTGTGTGTGTGTGTGTGTGTGTGTGTGTGTGTGTGTGAGAGAGAGAAAGTGTGTGTGTGTGTGAGAGAGAGAGAGTTTGCGTGTGTGTGTGTGAGAGAGAGAGAGAGAGGGAGAATGTGTGTGTGTGTGTGTGTGTGAGAGAGAGAGAGAGAGAGAGAGTTTGCGAGTGTGTGTGTGTGTGTGTGTGTGTGTGTGTGTGTGTGTGTTAGATGGAAACACACACACACTGACTCACTCACGCACTCACATAAACTCACACACACTCACACATTCAGATGTGACAGACAGACAGACCGACAGACAGACAGGTGTAAAGTTCTGTAATTCCCTGACGCCAGCTGTAATGATTGATCTGCTCTGACGTGTGTTTGTGTCTCTGATTGGATCTGTTGCTGCGTTTTTGGGCACAGATTCAATTTAATCTGTGTGTCTGTGTCACACAGGCGCGCTGACGGATCTGCACACTTCAATCACTTTCAAATCATAAAAGAGAGGAGACGAGGCGGCGGGGGGGAGAGGTGGAGAGGAAACGGGCGGGAAAACAGCGGTGCTTTCCCCCCAGCAGAGAGAGAGAGAGAGAGAGAGAGAGAGAGAGAGAGAGAGAGAGAGAGAGAGAGAGAGGGAGAGAGAGAGAGAGAGAGAGAGAGAGAGAGAGAGAGAGAGGGCCGACCTGCTGCAATCTGCTGGAGGTCAAACACACACACACACACACACACACACACACACACACACCTGGGGTGGGGGTCCTGGCTTGTTTCCCTCCCTGTTATACGTTCATATCCTCAGAATGGGTTTCAATTTCCTGAGTTATACGATTTAGAGCTTTAGGGAGCAGAACTGGAGCTGCAGATTGGATTCAGGCTGAGGTTCTCAAACTGTGGCGTGAGGGATACAAGCGGTACATGGAGCGTCCCCTGGTGGTCCAGAATATAAACAAGGACATCTCAAATTAAGATTAATACAGGAATGTTATATAATTGTAAATTCACTTTACACTCTCAGAGTCCTGCAGTTGAAGGTTTGAGTGACAGCTTTGGTTTTATTATGAGTCACAGTCATATTACTGAGCAGAATTACTTTATTATCAATTTTCCTTTGTATAAATGAAGCATAATGTTGTTTCGTTAATGTTTCAGCTCATCAAACTGCAGGGTGTCATTCATGTATTTATCAGTGTAAAGATGTAAACAAGCCTCTTAAACTCTCCTCCCTATAGAAGTGATCAGTCTGTTGACGAGTCTTTACATTAAGACAAATCATCTTTACCTCCTCACCTCCCTGTGAGTCTTTACATTAAGACAACGCTCCTTTACCTCCTCACCTCCCTGTGAGTCTTTACATTAAGGCACAGCTCCTTTACCTCCTCACCTCCCTGTGAGTCTTTACATGAAATCAAAGCTCCTTTACCTCCTCACCTCCCTGTGAGTCTTTACATGAAAACAAAGCTCCTTTACCTCCTCACCTCCCTGTGAGTCTTTACATTAAGACAACGCTCCTTTACCTCCTCACCTCCCTGTGAGTCTTTACATTAAGACACAGCTCCTTTACCTCCTCCCCTCCCTGTGAGTCTTTACATTAAGACAACGCTCCTTTACCTCCTCAACTCCATGTGAGTCTTTACACTCTAACCTGGTTTGTGTTGAATTCTCCCTCATAAAGTTTAATGACATTCCGTGGCCTAACTGTGAGACTGAATCAGGTGATTAATATGAATGATTAGTCTGTAATCCTCTCTGTCACTCACTCAGCCAATAACATTAAGCCTCATTGATAAACAGCTGCAGGTTTAGATGCAGCTGTGCCATCATCATTAGTTTGTGCGGTGGAAGTCAGATATATAATTCTTTCTTTATGTGCAGGTGCAGGATGAGAGATGGATCCTGGAAACACAATCGGCTAATCTTCTAATGTACCGCGGCGCTTTGATGCAGTTGAAGGTGTTTGCAGGCGGGACAAGGGTTGGACATTACCTCACTCAGAAGGCTCTCTGGGGGGGGAAACGAGCGGGTAATTAGCTGATTAGAGGCCCGTCAGAGCAGCGACGGCCCCGGCCAATCCCCGCTCACTGGGCCTGCAGGGGAGGAAGAGGAGGAGGAGGAGGAAGAGGAGGAGGGCGGCTGCAAGGGGAGAGACGCGCGGAGTTGGTGAAGTTTGTGTGACATCAGGACGGAGGCGAACCTGCGACCTGACGGGATCATCACGTCCCGGCTGGAGACACGGAGGACTGAAGACACGGAGGACTGAAGACACGGAGGTTAGAAGACTCGGAGGACTGAAGACACCAGACCAGAGTGACTCTCTGCTGTTACTCTCCGCTGTGACTCTCCGCTGTGAACTTGTGAGCCGATGGTGTGTTGACTCGCTGTGTGTGTCGCGCTGAAGCACATATGTGTGTGTGAGCTGCACAGGTGCACCAGTCCGAATCGTCTGTCTCTTCCTCCCTCATGGAGAAATCTAAGAACTTCAGGATCGACGCGCTGCTCGCCGATGAGAGCCACCGGGGCGGCCGGGACTTGTCCCCGGGCCTGAGCAGCGACAGCCCCGCGGGAAGCCCCGTGTCCTGCCGGCGGGCGGACACTCCGTCCCCGCGGGCCTCCCACCTCCAGAGCGGAATACTCCCCAAGCCGACGATGCTGAGTCTGCCGCACCCGGGCCTCGCCTCGCTGCAGCACGGCGCCATCCCCGGCATGTACCCCGCGCCCATGTACCCGCTGTCCGCCCTGGGTGGGCAGCATCCCGCCTTCGCCTACACCGGCTTCACACACCTCACACAGTCCTACCCGGAGCACCTGAAGGCGGCGGCCATGGCGGGGTCTCTGCCCCTGGAGCACTGGATCCGGGCCGGGATCATGATGCCGCGGCTGCCAGACTACGGCTGTGAGTAAACCTACCAATCCAACTGAGGGAGAACAGAACAGCTCCACGATCACCAGGAATTAGAGAAGGACAAATAGTGTGTGTGTGTGTAATGTTCAAGTAAAGGCCCAAAGCTACAACAAACTAGAACAACAAAAATAATATTACCGGAATGTATGACTTTATTATCATCATTATTATTATTATTATTATTATTATTATTATTATCCTCTTATATTCATTGTTATTCGTATTTTATTATCATAAATAATACCAATAATGATTTATTCATCAATTTATATTAATAAATAGATTATTATCATGAAACAAAATTTAATATTGATGATAATATTTGTATAAATTCTTAGGCCCATTTTAAAATACATTTCTTATTAGTTAATTTATGAGTTTATTTTATTGCCTTTGTATTCCAAAATTCTATTTTCTGCAATACAAATTAAAACATTTTTAACTCAATAATATTCATGTTATATGTAAGATTTTAAAGTGATGCAACTATGAAATAGAATCTTTGTATTTCAAATTGGCTCATTTAAATTTAAGCCTAATTTCAGTCTATTTTCTAAGCAGCTCTCTTATTTAGTGGGATGAAGCTCACACACACACACACACTTTTTCTCTCGTCCCCGGCTCTCTCTCTTCTCTGTGTGTCACTTTTTCATTTTGGCTCATTTATTCCTCTATAAACGCCAACCCGATGGAAAACGTCTTTGTGGGACGAAGAAACTATAAACAAACACCTCAAACGCTCCGTAGTTCATCAATAAAATTCCCAAAGCCTTCATTGAATTTTCATTAAGTTAATGGCCGCCTGTGTTTTTATGGCCTCTGCTCCCGCGCCTGCTGTGTCCCCACGGCAACAATAAACTGGAGGGAAGCTATTAGAGTTAATGATGGCCAGAGAGTGCGGGCATATGTGTGCGTG
This sequence comes from Genypterus blacodes, assembly GCF_046128005.1. Classification (NCBI taxonomy): domain Eukaryota; kingdom Metazoa; phylum Chordata; class Actinopteri; order Ophidiiformes; family Ophidiidae; genus Genypterus; species Genypterus blacodes. The sequence goes on along the minus strand of NW_027467153.1, from coordinate 167,357 downwards.
TCCACAGACACACAACAAGGCTGAACTTCCAGCGTCCTTGTTATTACAGCATATAAAACATCTGACGCTCACTTTCCTCCTCTTCATCTTCATAAGAGCCGGACTTCTCAGCTCAGTGGAGACACTAAATGTAAATAAGTCGAGTGGGAAATTTAGAAGGAGAATTCAAGAAGAGTGGAACAAGAAATGTGTTTTAAAATAGCTTGAATATTGTAAATAAAGCAGCTTCACAGAGTAACAGTGCCTCCTCTTCCCCCTCCTCCTCTTCCTCCTCCAGCAGCTCCTCAGTCGGGCCTGCTGGGGAAGTGTCGCAGGCCCAGGACGGCCTTCACCAGTCAGCAGCTGCTGGAGCTGGAGAACCAGTTCAAACTCAACAAGTACCTGTCCAGACCCAAACGCTTTGAGGTGGCGACGTCCCTCATGCTGACAGAGACGCAGGTGAGGAGAGGGTTTGACCTCTGTGACCTCTGGGAGCTCACGTTCCCTTCACACACACACACACATTCGTTTGAGGAAGGGGCTGAAAATCATAAAGTGGAATATGAGGAAAATATGGAAATGGATTTACAAATAAAACAGAAGGAATGATTTGAGTTTTAAACATGAATGTGTAAAAAAACCCATAATAGTGTAGGAGCCACATTATCTCTCACCTGTTTGTTGTTTCAGTAAAAAAAACTGAAGACTCAATATTAAGACAATTTTAAAACAAATCTGTCGTTTCTATGAATGATGTCGCATTTGAGTCTCATATTTCCCTCTTTGTTTGTTTTAACTCTGTTATTATACTGAAGCTCTGCATATCAGGACAATAAAGGAGGGACAGAACAGAAACAAAGCCTTCTATGATTAATAAAACAATAATTATGCTGCAATCTCTGCACTTTGACTGAATTAGATTTGATTCAAGAGACAATTTGTAGTCAATGAGGAAAGAAAGGAGAATCTCAAACGTTATAAAAAGTCCTGTACTATAGACTAACTGTCCTCGTGTGTTGTCTTCTTGTCTCAGGTCAAAATTTGGTTCCAGAATCGTAGAATGAAGTGGAAACGCAGTCGGAAGGCGAAGGAGCAGGCGTCGGCCTCGGCCCAGTCTGAGGCCCAGCGGCTCCGTAATGGAGCCAAAACAGCCAGCAACAAATCTGAGAAGAGCAGGCGGCCCGGGAAAGCAGAGGACGGGGGGATAGAGCTCGATTTGGAGGATGAAGAGGAGGAGGAGGAGGAGGACGAAGAGGAGGAGGAGGAAGGCCAACATGGCTTTCCCAGCGTTGGGCTGCAGCGAGCCACAGACTTCATGCAGCGCTCGGCCGACGGCTTCAATCCCCACAGCTCCTTCTCTGAGGACGAGCTGGAGGGGGGAGGAGACAGGAAGATCGGAGCAGGACTGTGAGGAGGACACACACTCAGGACAGACTGGGTCACACTCAGCACACACACACACACACACAAACCCAGACATTAAGAGACTACTGTGTGTGTGTGTGTGTGTGTGTGATGAGGAGAAAAGAGCCTCTCCAAACCTGAGCCTCTTTGTTTTGTGTAAACTTTGTGTATTTGTTGGATTCACTCTTCTTCATGTTTACACATTTCCAAGGCGACACGTTCACTCAGATCACACCGACATGTAAACCGTCTGTCAATCAAAGCTTCCTTAGATGTCATGGCATGCCAGGGAGGAGCAGCTCTGCCCTCCTCCTTCATCTCTGCAGACTCACAGCTGATCCGTCCTCCTGTGCGTTTATGTAAATATTGATGTTGGATCTTTTCTGTTCTTGATGATGTCGTTGTTTCTTTTCTTCTTGTCTCTTATCTGTAAATGCATTTAATTTATTTGAACCGAGAGCCGACTGCAGAGGGGGAACCTGACTGTATTTATGTGTGTGTGTGTGTGTGTGTGTGTGTGTGTGTGTTTGTGTGTAACAGTGACATAGAGAAAGAAGGAATTAAAGAAAAAGAATGGAAAATGATTTTATTCATGTTTTGTGTCTGATGTTCTTGATTGCAGATTAATAAGAGTTATGATGTAAACGGCATGGAGAGATCAATACTAACTGTCCTGAAGGTTAAACTGTGTGACCTCTGCTGAGGACGCGGCGATGAGGTCGTGCTACTCGTCCTCCTCACGGCGTCGCTCTGTAATGGGAGCCGCTCTACACTGAGCTCCTCTGGTTTACGACAGAGCCTCTCAGATATTAATTACCTGGTTGAGCTTTACTGATGGTTAAATGATGAAGCTAATGAAGAGGAGGAAGAGTCATCAAGGCCTGATGGGGATGTGGTGATGTCACAGGGGCCATTTTCATCTGAGTGTGTGTGTGTGTGTGTGTGTGTGTGGGCAGGTTTATAGTGCCTGTGTGTGTGTGTGTGTGTGCATTGATACACTGGTGCATTCCTGCACACACACACACACACACACACACTGCCTCCTCTCGTTCTCATCATGCTGCTGAAAATGGAGATTTTCAAATCAGGATTTTGTCAAATTTGATCGGTTTTCAAGCAAAATATGCAGAAAAAAATCCTTGCACTTTTCCCATCGTTCCATTTCAAGCCGACACGTCTGCAGCATGGATTCATCCTCAGCACAGAAGACATTTTCTTGTAATGAAGGCCGTTTAGTGAGTCACCTGAGGTCACATGAGGTCAGAGGTCACCTGTGTTTGTGTCACGTTCTCTTGTCTTTTCTCTTTGTCTCCATAAACATGAAACACATTGTTACAGCGTCTCACACACACTAAAGTCATCATTTCAGTTATGTTACTGTGCAGGAACACCTGATCCTGATCCTGGTCCTGGTCCTGGTCCTGGTCCTGATCCTGATCCTGATCCTGGTCCTGGTCCTGGTCCTGGTCCTGGTCTATATGTTCACTCCCTGTAATGACTCAGAAGCGGCTCATAATTCGCAATCTGCCAAATTAAATCTGTGCTGGACTCCGGCGACTTTAGAAGAGTTTAGAGGAAGTTGGAGTCTTGACTGAAGGAGGCAGAGCTAAAAGCATAAGGAGCATCAAACCTCAACTTCTCCTCTGGCTGATGAAGACTCAGGCGGATCGATCACAGCTCCTTAAGCTGCGTGACAAACCTGCTTTACCAGACACAGGAATAAATACATCGTCATTCCATCAGCGTTCATCTGTCACACTGATGTGAACGCAGCTCAGTCAGAGCTCAGAACGCCGCAGCTGAAGTCTCTGTGTGTGTTTGTATCAAACATATTTCACCATGCACTGAATCAGTCAAGCCTTTACACCAGAATCCCAGTAAAACAAATAAAAACTGACGGATTATAAATCACACCACAAAACACAAACCTTTAAAATATTTACACCCTCAGTTTAATCCATCAGCAGGAATGTTGAGCCTCATTACGGAGATATGAGCAGATTGTGGGATCTTCTCTCGTCATCAGGCGTATTGCTTGGTGTCCCTCCGCTTGTGTCCTGTCACTTAACTAATAGCAGCGGAGTGACAGGCCCGTAAATCCACACGCCACACGCCAAACGCTGTTTCAGAGTAGGAAGCAGGCCCGGGGCTTCATGCTGTACCGGCCTGAGCCGCTCTGCAAGCCTCACAGAGGAGCTGAGCGTCGCCTGAGCTGCTGCCTCAAAGTCACACTGACCTTCACTCAGCAGGAGGCAGAATACTGAAGAATAGAAGTTCAGCTTTATTTACATTTACATCCAGCTTATGACCAAAATCATTAATTATAGGACAAGACAACAAACAGCTGTGTTCATGTGACAGTGACACGTTCAGGTACACAACACAGTGTCAGAAAATACCCCAAATACCGGATATAAATATGATCTTTGGTTTATTCTGCACAAACACAAATGTAGCCAAATATTAATATGTAGTTATGTTATTCTAAAAGACAATTTTATCTGAACCAAATAACATAATAGACGCCGCAGCGGAGCAGCAGATCTCCTAAAATAAAAGCATTTGGGAGAATTTTGTTTTGTGTTATCCAACAACTCCGGTTTTCCAGGGAAATGTGACAATAAAACAGTGAGAAACGAAGAAAATCAAGCTAAAAACAATAGAAACGTGTTGTTCGTGGTATCGGTCAAATCTGCGGGCTAAAAATTATTCGGTCACAGAAACGCGGAGGTGTGAAACTGAAGTTGATCGAGCGGAAACATCCAGCGAGCCTCTGGAGTCTGTAAACACGGTGCAGCTCTGCCCTCTAGCGGCGGAATGGAAGACTGGTCTCCGTGTTCAGCGGAGTTTTAGGACGAAGAAGAGATGAAGATGACGAAGATGATGATGATGATGGATCTAATGTTGAGTTTTTATCTAAACTCATAGGTTCTTAATCTTATTTTTCGCCAAACTGTCAGCCAATGACGGACCGGGGTTTTACGTCCCTGCGTAATGACGTCACAACCTCATTTATCAACTTTTAGCAACAGAATCGACCTGCGTGTAGCAACCTCCCCTGATTAGAGAGCACATGATGAAGCGCTGAAGTCAAACAGTCTGCTTCACTATCTTAACTCTTCCTCACTCTGCCACACTCTTCCTCACTCTGCCTCACTCTCTGCACGGACTAACTTTACTAACGTGACTCCAGCCTCAGCAGTTCAGCCTGTTTTCCCTCCAGCGGATCGTCTCCTGCAGTGATCATGGCCTCTGAGCTCGGTGAGTCGCTTCACTCTGCACATCATGCTACAGGTTAGCTCTCTGCTAACTCGTGGAAACTTCCATCGATGTCTCATGGCCTCTTGTCCTCTCTCGTCTGTCTCCTGTCCTCTCCTGTCTGTCTCTGGTCCTCTCCTGTCTGTCTCCTGTCCTCTCCTGTCTGTCTCCTGTCTGTCTCCTGTCCTCTCCTGTCTGTCTCCTGTCCTCTCCTGT